>NC_054068.1:16466810-16724310 GCF_017639655.2 Falco naumanni
ATATTTTCCAAGACTGACAATGTTAAAGAGGCTAAGACACATCAAAGACTGAACGGAAAGAGGAAGGGACTTGCTGTAGCTACCAGTTTCTTTAGAGAAAGTTGTGGGATTTTGGGTGATACTAGGAATGCTCTGGACAGTCCTTTCTCCTTGATGTACAGGAGAAGGCAAAGGGTTTGGAGGAGTTTGGGAACTTCATTTAGTTCCTGAACCATCTTAAAGAGGTTTTAAAATTGGTCCTAAGTGAAAGCACTTTGCACAAGAAGGTATAGCTTTCGGGCAAAACAACACTTGAATCAAATGCAGAATAAATAGCCTGAATAAAGGGCACAGAATTTGGTCCACTGTGATCATTTGATCCGAGTGGCTTAAGGGTTTGTATGCTTCATACTTGCAAACTAGCTGTAAAATGCAGGAAATACAAGTAGCCGTGGTCTGATGTTTCCCCATCTGTTCCCAATATTTAATAATTTGCTCTCTTCTCTGAGCATATTAAGGTTATTTATAAATTTTAAAAATATGTTTTATTTTATATAATGACCTTAAAGCTATAATGGCCTTTTTGCTCCAAATTGCTCAAAGCACCCTCCTTTACCAGATGGAGGGTATTAATTTTTCTGGAGGAATTTGTGTCTAAGGTACGAATGGACAAGATGCACTTTTTAGTACACCAGGGTTTCGCCTTGCTGTTCTGCATGTGTTTCTATTCTCTAGAGCTTCTGTGCAGTGAGTGTTTTGAAAGGCCTAAATTTCTTTTTGCCTCACTCCAAGGAAGACGGAGAGTGAGAGGTAAATCTTGGTTCTTACAGCTGGATCTATTGTTTTACAAACTGGGAAAATCCTTGTGTTTGAAAAGCTTGCTAGGAATTATCCTCAGTATTGGAACTGGTAAGAATTTTTCTGTTGAGTGAACAGCACTAAGCATAACTAAATGGTACTTCAGTTAAGAACAGCTTTTAAAACATTTTAGGTCAGGCTTGTTTTCATATATGTAATTATAAATGCTGTGGATAGGAAAAACATACTGGATCTAAACATCCATGTAGCCTAAAAGTGGCAGAGTACAATTTCCCGGGTTTATGCTGATAGTACCCCCTTTCAGCTAATGTTGTGTCCACGCTCATGCTGTGAGTAGGAGGTGGTTGTAGCTTCAGACTGCATGCCTCAGAATGCTATACTGAGGAAAAAGAGCTGACCTAAATACCTTTCTGGCCTCTGTGCTTCAATATACAACAGACTGCCTCCTACACCTGCTTGTATATATGTAGCAGTCCAGTGAAGTGAATGGAAATGCATCTGTTTACATAAAAGCTGAATCTTGTCCACAATGGGTTATCACATAAAGATACAATTCAATAAAGGCAAGCAAGTTTCTAATTTAATACTTTATGTAGTTACTTTGTTATAATGCATGGATTGATTCACTATACTCTTGTGTCTCAGTAAACTGAAGACAGAAATGGGAGCTGGTTAGATGGGTGGGAATGGACTGTACAAGTAAAAGAATCCTTTCTGGCTTTTATTTCAGATTAATTTGCCCTGTCAAGACAATTTTGTTTATAGATCACTGATAACTTCTGGTGGTTATGAATTAATTTCACTTTTACCAAGATTCTTAACTTTTCTAAAAGTGACCAGGTTCCCACTGGAACTGAAATTTAGTAATTCTAATATTCTTGGTGATTGTGGTAAGCTGCTAAAATGTGTATATTAGAATTTCTTTAACCAATTAATGGTAATGGTGAGAATGAAATCAATTGCAATCAACATGAAAAGTAGGTCTTTTAAAATAAGCTTAACTTCACTCTGAGAAACTTAAAAATCTTGTTAAGAAAAGTAACCAGAAAAGGAATATATTTAGGCTTCTGTAAATCTTATGACTATTACATAAAGAACCTGTTTTCCATATTTTGTCTATATAGAAAACATTACATAATTAAGAACAGGATGATGGACTTGTCTTACAATAGCTGTCAAAAGACATTTTCATCAAATGGCAATGTTTCCAGAAATGGTATCTATCAATGTGAAGCCTGGCATTAAGCAGTATTTTTCACTGCAACAGCCCTGCTATGAAGTGTTGATGGTAGAATGCCAACCAAGGGCAATCCTGTCCTTCCAGGTGACTTGGATTGCAAAGTAGGATTGGAATCACAAGAAAAAGATCTTGTTATATATCCAAAAGCAAAGTAATAAGTCTAGTAACAGGGACTATGAAGCGTGCCTGACGGTTAAGAGTGGTATTGTGAAATGTGTTTGGGTACCATAGTGGAGAAGTAACTGAATGTAAGATGTAAGTATTGCAGCAGGAAACGGCATTAGAGAGGGGGTGCGCTTCTGTGTGTCTCGCTTCTGAGGTGGTACAGGACTATAGCCTCGGCTCTACCATTAGGTTTCTAAAATAATACTAAGACTTGGCAAGATGTAAGGCCTGAACAGCAATGGAGACAAGATATAGGTTTGGATCTACAACTGATACAGTCCTCATAAATCGTGTGTCCATGGTGGTATAGGTGTCCATATGTCTGTCCATACAGCTGTAAACCAGATGAGATTTTCTCTGGTCTTCATTTTGGGGAGAGCCTTAAGGGAAAATGATTCCATCTTCCAGGTCTTGCATTGTTGATTTTTATGGTAATTGAGTCTTATTCCTCATTTCCATGCAGCACTAAAACAATTACTCCACTTCATTACCTTGGGTCTCTCAAGGATAGAAACTAGCACAACTTAAGTGAAACTGAAGTGTTGGAAAAGCAGTATGAATCTTCCACTTTGAACTATGTTGTTAAAAAATAATTACTACAGAAGTTGTGGTATCTCCCAGCTATATCCCCAACATCCCCGAACTCCACTGCACTGTGGCCTGTTAAACCCTTAAGTGCGTGTCTGTGTAAAGGCACTTGGGAATGTTAATTCACAGCTACAGTTCATTCAAATGAATTTTTCTGAGCTTTCCTGTTTAGGAAAGACTAGGTTTATTATAAGAGGTCTGGCTGACAGCCCTGAAATGGAACTTATCACAAGAATAAGCATTTCTATGACGTTCCTGTTACAAGCCTTCACCACTAATGTTTTTCTTCAAACTCACTGCCTCTATATCCTAAAAATAATGCAGGTAAATTCCTAGTCCTTTACACATATTGAAAGGTCTAGTAAGTGACAGAAATGCCATATTAAATGATCAAGTATAATAAGGTGCTTTGGCTTGGATGTTTCCCAGAAGTGATATAACAAAATTAAAATCAACTGACTCCCCTGGAAAAACACTAATACACATCACTGCAGTAATTCCTCAGCATGTTTCTCTAAGTTCAGTGTAGTTTCTGGAATGGCTTCTTAGAATGGTTTTCATGGAAATTACTGAAGGAAGGAGAGGTTACCTGAATGAATAATAACAAAAATGTTGGCTGATGGTACAGAGATCTAGGATCTAACTTCTGCCAGATGTCAGATGTGGCCATTCAGCTGCCTTTACATTTTCTATGTGAGGATAAACCAGCTTTGGAAATCTCTCAGCTCGGCCTACAAGCTTTAAGCAATTTCTAAGCAAACCTCTGAGATTTTTTTTGCTTGTTTGTTTTCTTTTGACAAAGGAAAGTTGGTGGTATTCTTAGAGCTGCCTAAAATATTTTGATGTGGAGGTGTAGTACAATATTCACTTGAAAATTTTCATTTTCAAGTAGAAAATCCTTCTGGTTTGTGTGGGATTGGGAAGTTTCCAGTCAGGTTATTTTATTAATTTTTTTTGGAAGAAAAGTAACATGAAAAGAGTAATGATGTTCTTGCTGAAAATGAGTAAAGGTTGATATTAAACTTTTGATTCACAGTGTAGCTTTGAGAAAGCTATTCTGGATTTCTATCCAGCATGCTATAGTAACTGAGATGTGCACCTTATGTTAGTCATCTTCATTTTCTTTTTTTTCACTTGAGTGTTTTTGTTATTCCTATAATTGCCCTCTTATTTTTCCCTTCCCTTGTATAATTTAATGAAGTGCTGACACAAAAGAAAAGTTTTAATTCTAAATCTCTCCCTTCCTCCCTTATAATTTTAAAACTCTAGATTTGTTTGACTACTTTCCTTTTTTTCCCCCTTGTCTTTATCCTCTTTCTTTCACTTCTTCCTTCATCTATTTTTTGTGTAGGCTTTCTTTTAAAAATTTTTCAGTTTCTCATATGCTGTCCTTTCCCAGTGGAAGATGGATAGTGAGGGTAGCCAGGGTACTGCTGCTTCCTTGGTGGCTGCACAGGTGTATTGGGTTTGTGTGGCAAGGTTTTGGTAGTGGGGGGAGAGAGGGGCTACAGGTGTGGCTTCTGTGAGAAGCTGCTAGAAGCTTCCCCTATGTCTGACAGAGCTCCAAGATGGACCTGGCACTGGCCAAGGCTGAGCCTATCAGTGACAGTGGTAGCACCTCTGGGATAGCGTATTTAGGAAGGGGGAAAGTTGCTGCACAACAGCAACTTGCAGCCGAAGAGAGGGGTGAGAATATGTGAGAGCAACAGCCCTGCAGACACCAAGGTCGGTGAAGAAGGAAGGGGAGGAAGTGTTCCAGGTATCTGAGCAGAGATTTCCCCCACAGCCCACAGTGAGGCAAGTTGTCCCTCTCAGCCCATGGAGGTCCACAGTGGAGCAGATCTCCACCTGCAGCCCCATGAGGACCCCATGCCAGAGGAGGTGGATGCCCGAAGCAGTCTGTGACCTCATGGGAAGCCTGTGCTGGAGCAGGCTCCTGGCAGGACCTGTGGACTTACAGAGACAGGAGCCCAGGCTGTGGCAGGTTTGCTGGCAGGGCTTGTGACCCCGTGGGGGACCCATGCTGCAGCAGCCTGTTCCTGAAGGACTGTACCCCATGGGAGGAACCCACGCTGGAGCAGGAGAAGAGCATGAGGAGCCTTCCCCCTGAGGAGGAAGGAGCAGCAGAGAAAATGTGTGATGAACTGACCGCAACCCTTATTCCCCATTCTCCTGTGCTGCTGCGGGTGAAGAAGGTGGAGAAAATCATGAGTAAAGTTAAGCCTGGGAAGAAGGGAGTGGTGGAGGGAAGGTGTTTTAAGATTTGGTTTTTATTTTTCATTATCAACCCATAAGCCTTTTATAATATTTTCTCTTGCCTGTCCAGCTGAGGAGGGGGCGTGATAGGGTGACTTTGGTGGGCACCTGCTCACTTGGGAAAGATGGTGCTGATGGATGGGAACTCGAGTATCAAAACGCAGGATGCAGTTTGGCCTGCACAGAGCAAAACAGCTACCTCAGCCACCTCAGCCAATAGACTTCTTTTTGCAGAAATGAATTTTTATTTTTAAAATTGTGTATTTCTGAGTACTGCAGGCTGTAGATAGCAGAATCAGAGAGATGTGGAGGGGCTGGCAGTCAGGGGACAAAGCGATCTGTGGACATCAAAAAGCACTTAGCTCTCTAAGTGTTGGACAGGGTTAACGTGCATAGCTAGACATTTCAGTAACCTCCTCTCTTCAGTCTCCAAAGAACACAATTCATGTTGCCATTTCTTAATGTGCAGATTCTCTTTCTTCCCTGATGCATCTCTATCAGTTTTGCTGTGTAAGTACAGAAATTACCCATATGTTTTCATTGGGCAGTGTCAGGGCTCTCTTGATATGCCCTGGAAAGTTTTGACAAATAAAATAAAACTAAATACCAAGTGAAAAAACTGTGTCTTTCTGAGGTGGCCCTGAAACAGAATCACTATTTTTTTTCCCCATGTAGATTGAAAAGCAGTCCTTCCTTTCAACAGTTCAGAGCTTCCAGTTTCAATCTTTTGAGGCTACAAACATTGATGTCATCACTAACTCCTCTACAGGCAGACACCTGTGGAATCTCTGAGAAACAATTCTGTTTTGGAGCAGGACTGGATGTTATAATCAGCTTGTGTTGCTGAAACTCTTCTATAAGTTTCAAGCTCTTCTGGCAAGTTGCTGCTAAATGCCCTTTCCAATATTTGAAACTTCAAGATTTGTAGAAATAGGCCAAAATTGTGTCCTGCTATTCTGGAGACCATACTGTTTCTTTAGTAAAATGCATGAAATGGAAAGTTCACGTGGAAAAAAACCCTAAAAGATCTGTTATTTTGAATATAAGAGGCACTGTTTCTCTGCAGGTGTTTTGCATGAGGGAAAGCTGCAAGGATAGCATTTGTGAGCTTTAAATAATGAGTGCAGAACTGTGTATCTTACCCAGCCAGTGATTCTTCCAGCCAATATGATCACAAAGGAAACTGAATTCAAACATCAGCTTATTCCCATGCTAATTAGTGCACTCTCTGACTCTCTCAAAAGATAACAGTAATCCAGACATAATCAAATCAAAAGCAACTTCTGTTGTTTTTGGTGGTTAATATCATAATTGTACTTTGGTTATTACAAATAGTATTATTTTAGGAAAAGAACACAGCCCTAAGAGTATGTGTGATTGTGACTTTGGAGCTATGGACCAGATTCAGGGCTGGTGTTAATTGCTGGTTCAGCCCAGGGAAGCTAATGGTGATAGAAGCTGCCTCAGGGTGTCTGTTTATGTAGCTCCACTCTCCTCAAGGCTACTTCCCTGGCTTAATCCGTCCCCTATCCAGCTTAGAAATGCATTTCTTCTTATTATTTAAGATTCCGTAGACCCTTCATATTTAATATTAGTATTAAGCGGAAATAGAACCCCAGGAGAAAGATCAGAGTTTCTGTTCTGTTGAGGCATCAGAGTCATTCTTCCCTTAATGAAAAGGAACAGCAGGATGGATAAAAATCAATGACTTAAAAAAAGAAATAGGATTTTTAATTTAGGTTTTAAAAAATCTGGCTTGAGTAAAACTATTCAAAATTAAGTTTTAAACCCATATTAAGTCCCATTTATTCTGATGTATTAAATCATTCAAAACTTAAAGAAAAAAAAAATCCCAAAAGTGTGTTGTTGGCAAGGCGTTCACATCGGACCAGTGAGTCACTACTCATTAGCAGTGAAGAGCAAATAGTTCTAGGTTCCATTTACTCACTTAATTTCATTCAGTGACTAAAGTCAAAGCAAAATTGAGATACTTGTACTCTTCAATTGTTTTCCTAAAAAGATAGCAATATAAATTTTTTTCCTTGGAATTAAATATATCCATTTTGCCATCTCTGGCACTCAGCACTGAGTGTCTGAAAAAGCAGAATGCCTATTTTCCTCTACTAACTACGGTTGAAAATGAAGTATAAAATGAGACCTACTGGTTTTTAAATCTTGAATGACACGATATCCAGAAAAGACCATTGTAAGTCACTTTAATAAGCCAGCCTTTATTGATCAGAATAATTTATTTGAAAAACAAAACATTTTGATAAATTTGTTTTCCCCTTAAATACAAATGCATGCAAGTGTTTATAAATATTGATTTATATATTACCTTCTATAGTTGCTTTAATAAATGTGCATAGTTAGAAAACTATGTTTTAAGTTACCAGCCTGAGATAATCAGGCTCTCTTTAGAAAAATAACTGAGAAGTAACAATGTAAAACAAGACAAAAATAAATCAGTTTTTTGCTGGTGACTTAAGGGTCATGATTCTCTGTCAGGCTGTTCTGTTCTAAGCCTTCAGGTAACTCGCTAAAAAGCCCACAGGTCTAGTTCATCAGGGTTTAATGTGCAATCGACCAAACACATGTGATAGCATAGATTATTCACAGGAAAAATCACAGTACTATCACCTTTTGGCATGTCTGTGTCAGTCTTGAAAAAGGAGAACACACTCTAGACATCTGCCATGAAGGAGGTGTTGAAAGGGTGTGCACGGGCTGTGGTTAGGTGGTTATGTAGGAAATGAGCCTGCTTGTTTGATTTGTGTGCATCTTCATTTTCTGGTCAATTCAAACAACTGAGACTACCTGTCTTACCTTAGCAAGTTGCATCTGACCATTATCTGCATTAGAGGAAAACATACAAAGAGCCCCTATGGATGAGATACTGGTCAGTAAATCTGCAGAGGCAAATTGGAAACAGGAATTATAGGAGGAATTTGCTTAGAAAGCTGAGCAGCTCTTTGCAGCACAAATTAAAATCTTGCCACTTGTTTGGGACTGGTCTCAATGCACCCAGACTTCATTTGATCCATGGGGTTTATTCCCATTGTGTTCGGTGGGAGGAACTGGAAGTATCCGTGGCTTGAGGGCCTGAAGATGTGCTAACTGCCTTCAGTCCTCACTGGAACAAGGGCTTTTGCACTAGCAGGAAAAATTCGCTTTGAAATTGAAAGGAGTTTTGTTCTGGCAGATCCTGAAAAAAAAGTTATGTAAACTGTCACTCAGCACTGAAGGGTAAAGGCCTCGTCTGGATTTGAATTCTGATTTTAACACTGCTGTATGGGGTTGGGGGAAAGCTGTAATGTTACCTTTCCAGCATGTGCAACGTTGGGGTGGGGAGCAAATTACTGTTGCACAAAGAAATGAAGCTTTGCATTTGCATATGCAGCTGTTTCAGGATTTACCCCAGTACAGATTATTGATAGGAGTAATATTTCTGCTTATTCATCAATACCCTGTTTTGTTTCTTTTGCAAAAGCTTTTTCCCCTCCTTTCTCCCCCTCTCCCATCCCCCTGTTGTCTTTGTGCCTAGTATTTTTCCACACTTTATTTCCTAAAAGACTAGCAGGTTTGACGACGCATTGTGATTTCTTTTCTACAGGGCTTTATGAAGGAAGCTGGAGGCAGTTCTCATTAGTCTCACTGACATCTTTTATCACTTATCAGAGGAACAAGCAAATGGAGAGCAATTCCTTTGATCATGGCAAAAGTAGAAAGAGTATTAAAAACCCTATGAAGATTCACTAAGTAGAAAGTGGAAAAGACAGTCTGTGGCATGTTTCAAAGAAGTTACATGATTTAAAGTTGCCAGATTTGCTTGTATATATTAAAGAATTGTTAATGATGCTACGTTTTACATGCATCCTTAGGTTTTTGTTTAAAAAAACAAAACAGCAAAGGAGCTCTTGGGTAGAATGGATGAATTAGATCAATTGGAAACTATCTCTAAAAGGGGAGCTGTGTTGGAAAGAAATTCTGTGATTCAATGAAAATTCTTGAAAATAAAAATAAGCTTTTAACAGTGGCACAATGGATTGAAAAGGAAACTTGCTCTCATGGGAGAATGTTAAGAAATCTTCAGAATTCCTTTTTTTTGGAGGCATTCTGTGGTGAATCAATGTATGTTTGTGAAGGCTGCAATGCTTGCAATTACCCACGTATACCTGACTGCCTAACTCTGACCTCAGAGTGCCACTGCTGCTTCATTCTATGGAAAAATAAGATTATTCTCAGTGGTTCTGAGTATTGATTCACCTAGCATGATACCCTTGTCGTGTGCCTTACATTATTGCTAACAGGGCAGGGAGAAAAAGAGAAGTGAAAATACCCTCCTACTCCCAGTTATTGAGCGCTATGTGGTCTAGATCCACTAGTGCTTTTCTGAACAGCTGTAGCTCAGTTATCTGCTGCTTATAAATCCCTTCTCAATTTCTGCATGTGATCAGCTTGTATCTCAAAGCATCAGATTCGAATTGCCCTTGAAGGCCCTTGTCTTGACCTGTGAAAATACAGACATCATAACTGTTTAGGCATTTTCTTCCAGCATAGACACTGTGCCAGCCTTGTCCCTGCAGCGGTTTCTACTACCATAGCTAATTTCTAACTATGTTGAATTTGATTTGGATACGATGCAATGTAGTACATTTCTATGGCACTTTTTATGCAATGCATCTGATCAAGCTAAAATTAGCTCTGAACTACATACAAATTCCTAAAAGATTAATCTAAAAAAAAAAATAACACACTGGTAAAGAGAAGGTAGAAACGCATGCACTCAGTTCAAAGTTAAAACAGGCAAAGGGGCAAGTTCTTCTCTCTTACACCAGTGTAACAGAGGAAGAACCAATTCAGTGTATTGCTTTGTAACAGGCTTGGAGCGTGATTCTCTGAGTAGTGCAGCACACTGCTCAAACAGTACTGACCAGAATGAATTGCATGAATGTTGTAAATGACCTGGAGGTGGCAGGTGAAGCAATACATGGGTGGGTTATCAGATCTTCCTTTATGTACACGTTGTTCTAATGTTTGCGGCTTCTGATAAGAAATGGGAAAGCCACACAGTTCTTTGTGATACATGGCCTACATCACCCACGAGGAAGATAGTGGGAGGAATAAACAAATAGCTTTGAGGGATGTGAATCATGGACCCAAAATGGTATCAATCTTTTTGCCAGAGCAAGGGGCTTGGCGATAAAGCAAACTCCAGCTGGCTTCTCAGGATTTGGAAAAAAAAAATTTAAAAAATGTTGTCAGAAGGGACAGACTTACACAGGGTGAGATGCTGAGGAAGGAGGCTAAGAGGAAGAATTTTTCCTAGGCCTATGGATCTTAATGAAAATCTGACTAGCACATGATCTCTTTCATTGTTGTAAGACTTTCTTTTGATCCTTTTCTTTTAAATAAATAAAGTGGTTTTTTAAGGCAGTAATTTCATTGCCACCATTGCTGCTTCAAGGAAGGGAAGTGTAAGGTCTGCAGATGCATTAAACCTGCTGAGAAAATCATAGGAGAGATTGCCACCTGAGACAAGTGATGGTGGTCTGAACTAGAAAGAAGGGAACTAAATGGGGTTAGTTCAGTGCTCTTACTAATAATGGTCGTGCATGTCTGTTAACAGCTCTGCCAGTACAAAGTTGGTAGTCAGGCTGGTGAAGTCCACCTCTGGCTTGTCCCTGTTCTTCCCAGAGCAATGGGACAAGGGGCATCAGTGGCAATCTCCAATCACAGCAACTGTGTGAGCAGCACAGATGTTTAAGAATCATCTGCAACAGGCAGGAAAGCTTTAAATGGCAGTGAATGAAAGGAAGATAGATTTTATAGCCACATGGTTAGGAAAGACAGTATTTGAAGTCTGGCATTTGTTACAAAGAACAATGAAAAGATCTTTAGAAAAAAGTCACATTTTTGAATACAACTGTACAAGGATACATAAGTTTTTGTAACCATAGCTAATAGATTAAGCAAGTTGCATTTTCTGTGGAGATGTGCCTTCTAGCAATTCATGGCCCCGAACTGTAGCTGAAAAACTACAGGGTGCAGCTGAGCTGCACCGCAGCGTGGCAGGAAGCGCACACGTATGCCTGAAAACTTTATCTTAGGCTGAGCTTTTTAGACCTCTAAAGCTCTATGTGCTTTTGTGAAATAAACGACTTTACCAAAATAGGAAGGCAAAATGCCTTCCATCTGGGCCTAAGGACAGGCACCGCTGGAGCCTGTCCTGCTGCAGTCTGTCCTTGTGCGAATTGGTTGTCAAATGTGGCAACAATGAGGGGAAAGATGGGCTCTCAAGTACCTTGTTTCTGATTTAGACACACTTCCATAGCTAGTAAATTGATCTGTTTTGCTCCAAATATAATTGCAGTGTCTATGGCAGAAATAATGGGATGGAAGGGAGGAAGGAGCAGAGAGAAGGTCTGTGGAGCCACATTGCATCTGTTTCACTCTGTCACTAAATGGTAGCCATAAATACATCTAGTAGTGGAAAGGACAAACCTCCAGACTCACACACAAATAACCTGCCCAGGTTTACCATGTGCTGCTTCTGACTACGATTAGCCGAGTAATTGTTCTTTATCTTGGCATTCCACTTGTTGACATTTATTGTATTTAGAGCTTTCTATTGCGAGCACCAGTGGCATGCTACAGTGTGGCAGTGTCCTGGTTTCAGCTGGGATAGAGTTAACTTTCCTCTTAGCAGCTAGCACAGTGCCGTGTTTTGGCTATGATGTCAGAACAATGGTGATAGCACACTGATGTTTTTAGTTGTTGCTGGGTGATGTTTATACTGAATCAAGGACTTTTCAGTTCCTTGTGCCCTGCCAGCCAGAGGGCTGGGGGGGGGCATGGGAGATTGGGAGGGGCCACAGCCAGGACAGGTGACCCAAGCTAGCCAAAGAGGTATTCCATACCATATGATGTTGTGCTGAGTATGTAAACTGGGGGAAGAAGAAGGAAGGGGGGGACATCTGGCATTATGGCGTTTGTCTTCGCAAGTAACAGTTACGTGTGATGGAGCCCTGCTGCCCTGGGGATGGCCAAACACCCTCCTGCCCGTGGGAAGTGGTGAATTAATTCCTTGCTTTGCTTTGCTTGCACGTGCAGCTTTTGCTTTACCCTCTTCCCCCACCTTTCCATTTTGTTATTATTATTGTTGTTGTTGTTCTTACCTCTTTATTCTGTTTAAATTATTAAATTGTTCTTATTTCAACCCTTGACTTTTACATTCCTTTCTGATTCTCCTCCCTATCCCTCTGAGTGAAGGGGAGTGAGAAACTGGCTGCGTGGGGCTTGGTTAGCTGGGGTTAAACCACGACAGACAGAAATAGGGAAAATGTGCCTAGATTAGGTGTCTCCCTTGCAGTGCCTTCATGCTCTGTCTCTTAACTTAGGCATTGAAGGATTTTGAGGTGGCAGCAGCAAACAACGGTTGTCTCAGAGTGCTCTTCCTTCCCAAAGGGAAATGAATTCCTTTCCTATACAAGAGATTTATATGGCAAATTAGGTCAGTTATCATTAAGCTACTGCACAGCAGGACAAATCATAATTTTAAATACATTTAAAATGTAAGTACCTTTAAAATACATTCTGGTGCAGTACAAAGCAAGCCTCTTAGAGTTGCTATGTGGATCAGTCACATGAACATAGAGCATAATAATCAAGGAGTAAGTTAGTTGGGTTTACTGCTGCTTGTGAAGACTGTAATTTATACCATTGTTTCTGTTAACTTGCAACCAAGTATCCTCAGGATAAGAAAAAATATAAATGCATAAACCAAAACCAGTTCTTCCTGTCAGTCTCTCCGAGTTACTGTTTTTACCTTCAAAATCTGCGTCACTGTTCTCCAGAGGAGATGAAATGAATGAAAACTTATGCCCTTGCTTTCCCAAAGTTTCCCAACATAAGCCCTAAAAATGCAGCCATCCGTTATGCAACGGACTAACCGTTTGTTTGTGTCTTCCCAGATTTCTTTTCTCTCTTCATGATTCACAAATAACAAACTTTCTTCCTGGCTGTGCCTGTTTTGAGTCTCCTTTTTCGATTGTCACAATTTAGTTTCATGGCAGACTTCATAATCTCATGGGCACCAGAGCCCTCTGCCAAGGTTTATGCAGATTTAAAGCCTGGATTAATCTGGCCCAGTATTTATAAAATGTTCTGAGCACGTGAAGCACTGTATATTATTACTGAGTCCATGAAAGTCCCCTGTTCCCCCCCTACTAACTCAGCGCACATTTAAGCTGCTGTTTCTGGAGGTGAGGTGCAGTGACAGAAACAACCAAATCCATGTCTTGTCATCTGACATTCCCTTCCACCCCCCGGCCTCTCTCTCTCTGTTCCAGGATTTCTGGAAGAAACTGAATAGGAAGGAGGGAGACCCCCTTCAAAGATTTCACCTCCTAGGACTATTCTTTCAATGACTTTGGCATAGTCTTCTTCCTTTTTGCTGCTGCTGGATTTGCCCAGTTCCCTCACGCTGTTTCCTAAGCACTTTTAAAAGCTAGCAGTTTCTGCAGAAACCTTATGGAAAAAAAATATCTTGATGCAGGGGCAGGCTGCTTCAAATTCTGGTCTGCAGCTGGCATGCACTGGGGGCAGAAGCTAGTCCCCAAATCCAGGCCATCCCAGCAACTTGATTAAAAATCACTAGCACAACTCATGGAACTGTAGGTCTGTGCTAGCCAGAGCTGTTGTGTTTTTCTAGGGGCTACTTCCAAAAAAATTTCTGTGTTTTGCTACTTAAAACACAGGAGGAGGAGTTGACCAGCAGCTACAGTCCAGGTTTAGACATCATGTCTTCCCCTTTCACATCATCAACAAGGGGACAACACTCAAAATCAAACGTGTGTAT
Source organism: Falco naumanni (assembly GCF_017639655.2). Taxonomy (NCBI): domain Eukaryota; kingdom Metazoa; phylum Chordata; class Aves; order Falconiformes; family Falconidae; genus Falco; species Falco naumanni. The sequence goes on from NC_054068.1 coordinate 16,480,718, forward strand.
GTATAGTGTTTGCAGTATATTTATTCCTTTATATAATTAAATTCATGGGGCTTTAAAGTATTTTATACTAGTTGGACTCGGCACAGGATCATCTCTTGTTTTCACACTTGGGAGTGTCGCTATCTAAAATGGATTCAATGAACCTTCCCCAGTACTGTTCAGAAGGCATTATGGATCCATTTATTTTTACTTCCCTCCCCCCATTATTTGATAGTTCTTTTAAGAGTTATGAGTTTTACTTGGTTCCTTTTGATCAGAAGGAAAAGGTACTGTAGGAACTGAGACACTGCAGTGACTCTGACTTTGAACTCACCAGGTCTAAAAGCCTGCAAGAATATTTTCTCTTTCGGCTTTCTAGCCAGCTTATAGAGCTGGCTGATAAATGGGCATGTTAAATTGTCCTGAGGGACAGCTGGAAAGCTAGGCGCTACAGTCTGAACTCACAATGGACTTGAGAGATATATTTAGTGTAGTCATATTAAAATTTAAATGTTAGGCTTTAGTGTAGATTTTTTTTTTTAAAAAAAAATTCAAGTTGTTAAAAAAAAAAGTTTATTTCCCATTCACCTCAGCTTGTGGGGGACCTGAGCGCCTGCAAATGCTGCAGCGCCATCTAGTGGCGCTGCAGCCCGGTGTCAGGGTGGCGGCAAATCTGTTAGAAATGCTAATAACGAAGAAAAATATTAGGATTTAAATCCTGTATTTTCGGTAATGAAGATTTCTTTTCGCTTATTACAGCTAGAGTCTACTCTAGCACTGTCTGGAATGAAACAATATTTAAATTATGCCAGTTTAGAGAGATTAGTATATGAAATCCATCCTGTCTGTTTCTCTTTAGTACTTTTCTTGCCTGAATAATCACAGACTTACAGATGTATTCCTATTTCTAATAAAAGAAGGTAGTACGTTTAAACTAGGTATGTGTATATAATCATGTAGTACTTGTAAAAGTAACGTTGATCTGAATTTCTTAAAACTCCTGGCAAACATTTATTAAGCATCAAAACATTCAAATTTGGTTGCTCTGTCCACACTTCAATCCATCTGTCCACCCATCCATAGGGTACAGTGTGCACATGTTTATATAGACGTTAGACCTTATTCTGCTTTCAATTACATTATAACTTAATTTATTTCAGCATAGTTACTCTCTACTCTCACTGGTCTGACATGAAAATTAGTGTTTTGTGTATCTGTATATAAAGCAAATATGTACTCACAAAGTGTGATGAACATATGTTGTAATGTGATCTCAGTGTAAATAGGTTGGTTCTTTGGGGTTCTCACCACATCCAGATGGGAGTTGACATTCAGTATTTTATGCCATTACAACTGTGTTTAGTTTTTCAACACATCTTGCTCCTGCCTTTGATCTAATCAGAAAATAAACATTCTTGATTTGATTTGCTCAGCTGCTGTCTGAGCCACAAAACCTAGATTTCATCTTGTGTCCTGAACTCGACTCCCATGCTGCTTGTACAAATCTGTTGAATTCAATAAATGTATTTAGCCTTATTAAGATTCAGGAAAGCAAATATTATCCTCCAGTGATGCAGCAGATAACAGGAGTTAATAACAAGTGTGTGATAAAGATCACAGGATTCCCTGTAAACAAGATGCTGCATTGCACAGAGAGCATCTTGTCTGCATATGTTTCATAAGTAACTAGGCATCCTCATGGGCTTCTTTAGTTATTTTAGAAAGTTGTGTAAACAGTATTATCTACTTAATGCCCCAAATGATATAATAATTGATATGGAAATGGGGCAAAGCTCAATAGATCGTAATACAACTCTCCATGGACTAGTGGAGATGATATGCCCAGATTTTATTTAAATTTTCTTCCAGTTTATATGTATGCAGCCTGTGGTTTGTTAGACATGCTAGGCAGATGTTGGTTGGACAATATTTTCTTTTTTTAACATTTTTTTCCCCAGAAAAAAATTACATGTGAATTTATAACTGGATGCTATCTATTGTAGGTATACTTCAGAGGTGTTAATGATAATGTGAAGAGTAAGATCACACTGAAAAGCTCCAATGCGTTATGTGTTGATGTTGAGAAAAGTGGGTGATAGCAGATTGCTGACATATATGGTACTCTGTAGTGGTTGTGTGATTCTTCTTGTTTAGACTACAAGAGCAGTGGAAATACTGGAGTTCTAAGAAATTCTTAAAACTGGAAAAATGTATTTGAAAATATTTTTCTGTTCCTTCTTGTGGAAAATGATATTGAAACCTGGAGATTTTTTAATATATTCTAAAAATCTCCTATGCAAGACCTTCTGCTTTGTTATTTTTATAGAGTAGTGGTTAAAATATTCTCCCTATTCAACCACTTATTAGTTCTTCAAATATGTTAATTAGTCAGACTTACTCAACTGTTTTCTCTTCCATAGAATCACATGCAATTGTCTCAGGTGTATAATGTCAGGCAAAAATTAAGCTGTGTTGTGCTTGTTCATGGAAGATATACTTATGCACATGCAGCCATGCCATGTATGTATTTTGCAAAGCTGTGATGCCAGCTTAAGTATTTCTCCAGATGGTTAGTGTGGTCTCCAGACCACTGTATTAGACTTTGGGGAAAAATCACTTCTCTTATTTGTACCGCAATTCCCCCAGCTGTAAAATGGAGAAAATGATACATTGGAATGTACTGATAAAATATCAGTATCAGTACAACATCGCTTTATAGAAGAGGGCAAAGCAATATTGGTATTCAAAAGCAAGCTGAGATTTGAGTTGACTCGATCAAGGTCACTCAGTGGGCTTGTGATGTTGCCAACAGCAGAGCTTGGGTCTCCAGACATTCTGTCTGTTGACTCCAGCTGCCTTCCAGGTATAGAGAATGGCTGATGAATGTTAATAATGCAAACAGGACAAATGCCAGCAACTGCTCATTTCCATTTATTAAACTGAAGAAATTCTTTGCAAAAAGCACACATTGTTTTGGAAGACAGGAAATGGATAAAATGAATTTATGTATAAAACAGGCTTTTATCACTCAAATATTGTACAGCAATGTAGACTGGAAGTAAAATGGCTGTCTGGAAGCAGCAACCACCTGCTTAATTTATGTTCCATTCTTCCATATGTGGTAGTGCCAGAGCTCTCCTCTTCTAAGGTAGGTTCACTGATGCAGTGCTATTCACTTTTGCTGGCCCGACATCTGGAAAGGTGGGTTGTGCACTCTGGGGACAGCACACAAACTCCATGGAGAGTGCACAAGGATTTTAGTCATTGTTTCTCCAATGGCTTCTTAACAAGAGTTAAGAAAGGACAATAGATAAGCAAGACAGATAGACATGGATTAAAATGTTAGCAATTTCCTTTTTGAGCCATTCTTAATACACTGTTCAGAGGAAAAACAAGATGTGGTGGCTGGTGGAGATCACCCATTTTTATATATCTTACGAAAAAGCCAGGACAGATTCAATTAATTAATGGGGGCTCTGTAGCCACTACTGTATCCCTGCACCGGGCAACGTTAAGGGGGAAAGAGATCAATCTTCTCTGATAGGGAAATCTGTCCTATCCAGCTACACATTTTTAACTGTGGAAGATAAAGTTGCACGTACAGGCAGAGGGAACCCAGTCACTGTCAGCTGTCATTCCAAGTGGAAGACAGTAGGGTCAGTATGGGAGCAGGAATGCCATTACCTTGTAGTTTAACAACAGGTAACTGCTGAATACTCACTGTGCTGTAAAAATCAAGTGATAAAGAATATGCAGAAGTTGACTTTTGAAATGTGAGAAAGCAGAATTCTTTTGGCAGGTCCAGCCAGTCTCTGGAGAGTACATAGTTAAGAAATCAGAACTGGCTGATTGCCTATGGAGCTGATGAGCCAGCATGGTCTCACTACAGTCCAATGCAATAAATAGATAATTTTGTAACTTCTCTAGTGTGTAAGAAAAGTAACACCTGATTTTAAAATAGGACTGCATTAGTAAGAAACCATGCAATTAACAATAAGGACAAAGGTTTGGTGCTTACTGCCTCTAAATTCTCTTCCATTCCAAGGTATCTTCAATAAATTAAATAGGCTTCTATAGTTCAAAATTGCCTCCATCCCAATGCACATTTCGAAGTTAAATGATGGAGTTAATTTGTTCAAATTTCACAGCTTTTCTGTTTGGTGATTACTGAAAATCTGGATGCAGAAGTTTTGCTGGGAAAGTACTGGGTGAGGAAATAGGGGCACAGAAATTAAGATACTTCTGCAAAGTTCAGACCAAGTCTGGCAGAGCTCCAGGTGAAATCCAGGCCCCGTGGGTCCCTACTCATCGTCATCACCGTACTAGCTTTCTCTTTCCAAGGATTTCCAATGTCATCTCTGAAGAGATTAATAAATCTGAAGATCACAGGCTCTTCATGTGTAGGAAGGGAGTACATACATGGTTTGCTTGGGGCAGAGGAGGTTTTAATTTTGTTGTATTCTAATATTAATGAAATCAGGAACTTTTTATGAACACTACACTTGACCCTTTGACATGTGCTGTAGGCTCCGCGGATTTGTACGTGAAGTGGCTTGACTGGAAGTCTGAATGCAGCAGAAACTGAAATCAGCCCTTTGAGTAAGGCAGATAGTGTGTTCTTCCTGGGTGGCTCTGAAGACATGGCTGATGATTGCCACAGATGCCCCACCGAGAAGGCTCTCCCTTAAAGAAGTTCGGTGTGGGGGAATTATCCAACAGACACATTGTTCTTTCTTCACACTTGTATTTATTTAGTTAGTTTTCCCCCTAATACAAGGAGCCTGACCTCTGCCTTCTGGTGGATAGGGACAAAGTGACCTATTCTAGGACCATTTTGCTGATAAAACTCTGCTAGCAGATTACATGGAAAAGCATTCTCAGAGGAAATTTGGCTTACACCAACAAAACAGTGGGGGTTTTGGCACTGTGTATTTTAGTGCCTTTTGAATTATGTAAATTTTTCTCTTAGCCAGATTGCGCCGCCTCATATTCCTAATGTGCGCTGACATGCCAACAAAAATTGGTTAGCTTTGGATCGGTTAATCCTTCAGAGATGGAAAGTTATAGCATTACAAGTAAAGGTTAAGTAAGATCTCTCTGATGTGCTGCTTTCCTGGTACTTGTCCTTGCTAGACACCATGTACTTATGGACCCTCTGATCTTGTAGTCATCTGTAAGGTGAGGGTCTGTGGACACAATTAGCTACTCATGTACAGTCCCATAGAAACCTGAGGAGAATCAGAGGCAGCTGTGCCTGGGATACTGCACACAACGGTGGGAGGGAGCAAAAGCAGGGAAATTTTCACTTATTTTTTTTGTCTTTCACCACAAACTGCTGTGGAGATAGAGCAGCGTGATGGCCATGCTTCCCGTCTGCTGTGTCTGAGTGCTGCAAACCCCAGACATGCTTTCTGCTTTGCCACTTTGTTACTGATTCAGACATGATCCTCTAAGGTGGTGTTACCTTTGATACTTTTGACTGTCCTGCAATGTAGTATGTTGCGAGCACATTAGTCCTGAAGTCTGCTAGTAAATTACTCTAAATTCTCTTACTTCTGGTATAACTAGAAAAAATAATAATTGTCAAATAACAAATAATCCACATATGAGTTTAATGCCTAGCTATTAATAGCTACTTAAAATATTAACTTTCCATCCTAGACGTTCCTATTATTCTGTATTTTTTCTAAGCTGTCCTTCTTGTAACAATGCACAGCAGTGTTTTTCAGGTGCAGTGCGCTTTCAGTTAGCTGATACTTTTATATACCTGGGAGGTAAATTAATACAGTTATTCCTAATTTATAAACAGTGTCATTGTGGTGCATGCAGTATTTGAACTCAGGCCTGAAAGTACTCAGTGGACTATATTCAGCAGAGAATAATCATCCATGCTAGCATGACATGTTAATTACAATATTTATGAGAATTAATTTACCAGATTATTATATATTAGAATAAGTGTATGGGAGAGATAATAGAGTTGAGGGAAATTGTAGAAGCAGGTAAATAGAGAGTTTTTCAGCTCTTGGGAACCTTTCACAGGAGTGTTGGGGCCAAGACAAGCTTAGCATTTGTATATGTGAGTTGGATCCCTGAAAGAATTAGCTGTTGTATCGCAGTACCACCAAGATGATATTTGCATGGTGCCCAGGCTGCAAAGCCAAGGCAATGCCCAATTTAAATAAATCTCTGAAAGGCAACAGGGAAGCATGTGTTTAACACAGACTGTCTGTTAACCATTTGTCCCACGGCTTGATAATCAGAATTAAATGCTAGCATTATATTAGCCAGATGTTCTCCCCAACAGCACCCTTCTGTGGTTCCTTTCCGTTATGTATGTAGTACACATGGTATGAATTTTCTACCCTGGTCAGAGCTGTACTTAAAGATCACCCCAAACAACAATATGCCTTCAACGCAAATCATAAAACTGTATTAACTGCAAAAGGGAAATAAAGCATGTTCCCTCATCTCTGATGGAACGATTGTTGCTTGTATTTTTTGTTCCTGACAAAGTTGATTGTAAACCTTCCTCCCGGGTCCTCCTGCCCACAGCCATTGACTTCAGTGGGAGCAGGATCAATCCCATCATTCTCAGAAATGACAAAGTGCTGTTTGACCAGGCTTCAGCTGGAGGAGTAAATAACTACATTCAGTGTCTGAAGATCCATCCTTTAGACTGCATCAATTGAGTAGATATTTCTCCTCTTTAAAGGAAATAGTTTCCACATCAACAAGCAATGCCTCTGATTCTGCAGGTTAAGTGCTTTATTTGTTGCATTTTCCTATTCTGACTTGTCACACGAAATAGGCTATGTTCAAAATAAGCAAGTCATAAATGACTTTGTTGAAAATTTCTTTCCAAAAACCTTAATAAGCTTAGGTGCACCTCATATCTGTAGAGTAAATACATTATATTTTCCAACATAAATGTTAATGTTCCTTTTGAACATGGAAGATATTTAACTTTTTTCTATTAATATAAAGTTATGTTAGCCAAACAGATAATTTCCGGTTCTTACTCTTTCAAAAGTTTGTGTTCGGGAAAAGTTGCTGACAGCTTTGCTCTTTAATGAAATTGTTTCTTCTGTTCAGTGCACGTACTCCTGAACTGCAAGTTCTTTCAGGGTAAAAACCCGTATGGGATCTTTTTTTGTCTTCCATTCTTCCAGTTTTTCTTGCAAAGACAGAAAATCCTTGCCAAGTTCATATGCCAAAGTGATCATTGTTTCTAACAGTGGAATATAATACCTGTGGCTGGTATGCATATGAAGGCGTGATAGAGCTTTTTCTCCATATTCAAAGGCGCTTGCGGGGTTTTCCAGGTCCTTGTGGCACACCACGATAGCACAGAGAGTAGGGACAACTGAGATAGGGTTGCCTCTCGTCAGCCTTTCCTGCAGACCAATGACTTCTAAAAGGATTTCCAAAGCTTTGGTGTACTGGCCACCCCGCAGGCAACCATATGCTTCCTGGAGCTCCGGCCTTGTTAAAAAGTCAATAAATTTTTTTGATCTTCGGATGTATTTCGTAGAATATAGAAGTCTCAGGTAGTCCTTGAAGGCTAATTTTCTCTCATTGATTATTTCTTCTGTGAAGTTCCCTGTCAGAGTTTTTTTGGGAAAGGTCACATCTTCCATTTCTTCACTAAACTCCTCCAGCAGATTTCTGTGAAGTTTCTCAAAATCTGAATAACGCCGTTCAATTACAGACTTGTTGCTGTCAAAACTCCCTGTTTGCAAAATGATGATTTTATACATCTAAACACAATAAAACAGAAAAGCAAGCATGAGAACAATCACTCTAGCCCCAGTGCAGTCAGAGTTTGTCCATTATTGCCTTGAAAAGTCTTTGTGCTTGTATATTCCACCAGCTGAAACTGTCCTCCAATTTTATGTGTGTAACCTTGTATACTTCTACGGTTTATAGTAGTCTGCTAAATTAGTCCCTGCCTGGGCTTATGGTGCATGCTCAGTGTAGCTGCCCGACCTTTGAAATCTGCAGCCATCAAATTAATAATTCCCACCTCCTGCTGTTCTGTACTTTTGTCACCAGACTTAGCTTTAGCATGCAAATAAGTTGCAGAGAAACAATATGCTAACAGATCCCATCCTGCGAGGTGCTGGGAACGGTGAACTAGCAGCAGACTGAAGCAAGTAAAATCCCTTACAAAGCATTTCTGTAGCTGTACTCTGTTTATAACAGCCATGGCTGCTGCAATCAATCATCTTCAGAGAACTGAATGGATTTCCCAGACTTAATATTGAATGTAATCTATTTTACATTGGTCATAATACTCAAAAATGTTGTTTGTATCAGACGTTTCTAGGGATTTGGGGGTGTTATTAATGCTGTGAAAGAAGGAGTATTCGGCAATAATATTTGGTGTGTGCAAAAATAAGATGGAGCAACTCCAAAGCCTTTTCTCCCCTCTAAATCATCGTCCTGTTATTCGAACTTACTTGGCATATAAATAATGCAAAAAAATGTGACGTTTCTACAACAATCTGTTTGCTATCCAAAATCCTTCACTAACAGCTAACAGGAATGCTGTCCCACATTAACAGTACTCAAGAGCATGTCTTCCTCAGCTCTTCACTAGCCTCAAAATGGCTATAATAAATATGTTATTAGAAAAATAGCTGCAAAATAAAACTGTGTGTTACGTGTTGTACAAATAGACTCTCTTCTAGTCCTGATCCAAGCACAATGTTGTTGAGGAAGGGCCAAATCCCTAATGTGCGTAAATCAGTGGAGCTCTACTGAGGCCAGCTTAACTGTGTCATCATATACTAGCTAAGGACACAGACTGTTGACCTTTCTGGCTTTTGGGTGATGACTGTGTTCATATTCAACTTCACACTGTTCCCACTGAATTACACGGGAGCTGGAGCAGTTTTACTCATGCCAGTTTTTTCTTTGCTGCTGTTGAAGGGTGCAAACCAGTACTAGCACTAATGTCTGTCTGATTCTCCTCCTTGTTTTTCCTTAAAGAGAAATTCTCTCTTTTAATCTTCATGAATGATCTTTGCAGGCACTCCTTGAAAGCTTTCTAAAGTTGAGCTGACTTCTCTGATCTCTTTTCATTTGTAAGCACTGTGACATTTTTCTATACTTTGTCCTACTCCCTGCTGAAAAGTGTGTATAAGCCTGATGCATATCCAAAACAATCGTAAGAGCAATTTTTTAAGCTATCATTTTATCAAGGGCAGCTAAGTGAATAATTTACAAGTACTTGGCTTTTTACTTGTGGAGTGTGCATGAAAAAGGGAAGAAATACCATTTAATTACTATCATTCAAATTGGTTCAATTTTGTTGTAACATAAATCTTTTTGTCCAGGCATGTAATTTATGGCCAAGTTTAACTACTTGCACATATGCTGAATGATACTCTTGTTCTCATACAGTTATACTACAATAATTTTAAACTGTTCAACAAGCTGGATACTATTGAGTGCATGCAAGAATGGCAGCATTGAAGCAGGTGTGTAAAGCACACAACAAGATCTTGGGACAGTCTCCAGGACATTTACCTGCTTCAAAATCTACCAAGCTCCATCATCCAGTATCAGCAACGCTAGCATGATTCTTGGCATTTTTCAGTTACAGATCTGAAAGGCTGGTGCAAACAAGGAAAACATCCCTATCTGAATTTCACTGGGGTACTGAAAGAGACTTCCTCCAGATCAGTTCTCCTGAAGGTCAGGAGCAGAATCAGAAATAGAAACCAAGTGCCAGTACTGTAAGATAAAAAAATCCATACTGTTCTGTTGTTCCTGTCCCTCATACTCACGTTTCACCTCAAAAATATGACAGAAATATGTCATCTAAAGGAGCTCTAGGTAGGGAAGGGGAACAATCCCAAGTGATCTAGTTGGAGGATATCTTAGACTTTTTCAACATCGAAGAATTTTGCACTTGTGCTAACATAAATTTCTGATGTGGAAATTACACAAATGCAATGCAGCTGCTGCAGCAGGCGAGCTCCATGGAAATGTAACTATATTGATCTTTTTCATACTTGCGTGAATTTCCTTAATGCTGACAAGCCTCTGGGTGTTAAGGATACTCAAGCTACTAATTTAATTGGTACACTTTTCCACTGCTGCAGATTTTGTGAACTGATGTCAGAGATTTTGGGGGGGGGGCAGATTCCACTAGCTATGCCCATATGATCAGTGAGAAACGTTCTACTCAGTACAATCATAGCTTGCAAAACTTGGTCCTCGGTGAGGCTTTCATGTAGTGAGGCATGCTGTGTGCTCTGCAGACCCCTGTAGAGTGAATAAAAATTAATGATCTCCTTACATATTAATTTCTTAGCTTACCACATATTTAGATAAGTGGTGCTCTACAACTCTGGTTGATGGGATTTCAAAAAGGAGTTTGACTTGTCTGCACTGGCGTTTTTCATTCCTCCAATATTCCTGAAGCTCCTTAGTGGTCATCGAAGAGTTGGGATTTAAGGATGCATTGGAATCTAAAAACAATATATTTAGCATTTCAGATTATAACCTTTGCATTTGGAAAGAAAATGCTTATGCATTTATTGTGAAAGGAGAGCCTAGAATTTCTGTTGCTGTAACAGCAAGACCTCAAGACTGCTAAGTAATTTCACTGCTAATAAAGACAGGTCCAGATTCTTTCTGGGAAGCTATTTTGGTCTGAAGTTTTGAAAGACACCAAATTGGCTGCCGAATACAAAGTTAGAAAAAATACTGGCAAGAAGCATTGTATGTATAGGTTGTAACCTTGGGCACAGTGTGAGCAGGAGATATGCTTCACCATCCCAGACACAGTCCTGAGAAACGCTGACGGTGTCTTCTAAATCAGATGTTTCTCCAGGCTCCTTTGTTGCTAAAAGGAGGAGATACTACAATGCAGCTGCACATTCAGACCTATATTCAAATACTGACCCTATTCAAGTATTGGGTTTGTGCAGTAACAGGTGAAAGCTGAGAAAACATGACTGTTCTAACCTTAAAGGAGAAACTCTAATAACCAGCTCAGCCAAAGGAGGAATTCTCACATCCTCTTTTTCTTTTGTAGCTGAACCGATGCCACAGTTCAGCTAGAAATATTTTATATACCTCCTTCCCTTCCTCCCTCTTTCTCCCCGCCCAGCCATACACGAACACAAACATACATGCATATATAAAAATTTAGGACAGCTGGTTGAAGAGCTTGCTTATGGGGGGATTTGATGTAGCTTTTCAAAAGGATGATTTGTCTTTGAAATGTATTGACAACAGTTTTCATCAGGTGGAGTAGAGGCTAGCAAGGCAGATAAAAGAAACGGAGTATTTGTATTTCAGTGGGCACACCAGTCCCGATTTCCAATCAATAATGTCTCTGTCAATGCAGTCAGCTGAAGTTGGTCTGCACTGTATCTAACATTCAGACAATGGAGGTGAATGACAGCAAATGAATGGGAAGATAACAGCTTGCTGCAGAAATAGAATTGTAAAAGCACCATTGGCTCCTTCAGTGGCCTCACTTTTACATGTTCTTAATCATTTGGCCATACAGTTTCAATTATCAAGGCCTTGGGGTTTGGCTCAATCTCTACAAAGCATGTATTTCCTAAGAGACGTGGTGTTTATGACAACTTTTAAGGCTGAAAATCTTGATGAGATTATATATATTTTGGATTATATATAACATTTTATTTAATAACAGATGACAGCAATCTTGGGCATAGTAAATGTTCAATGCTGCCTCTTCATAAGGCATGGGAGACACTTCTGCCTTGAGATTAGCTTCTGTCTGGGTGTCCTTGCTGATGCTGCCAAGAAGTTCAGATTTTGTGATGTACAGAAAGTGCACTCCCGGAACACCCCATGTGATGATCACTGTTTCGGTCACTGGTGCACGAATTAAATCTGGAATACATTTTAGGTGCAGGGGATTTAAAAGGAAAGCTCTGTGTGCATACATGCACATCAGGATGTGCATCTTTTCACTATTGCTACATTATTACTACAAGTTTAATCAAGGCTTATTTTCAGTGGAGTATAGCAGTGTAAATCTGGACTACTGCTGCAATAAATAAAGCAAAGGTTTTTATATAAAAGATTACTGGCATAAATAGCTACATGAAAAATAAAATTAAAGGATAGCATCAACCTTGCAGGTCATCTTTTTCTGGGTTTTCTTTTCTCACTTGACATGAAATTTCAGCTTTGGGTTGATTTTGTTCTACATCAGATGGACTTGCGGTAGAAAACGTAGTAATCCTGCTTACAGCTTCCAACAGTTCCTTTTCTGCTGTGCAGTGCAAGTCTTGGTCCATTGCAAGCTATCACTAAAAGATTACAAAAAATATGACATTTCTTAGTAGCACGCCTTTAGAGGATCCAGTCTGGTAATCTTTTTTATTGACTTACTCATTGCTTTCTATGAACTTGTATGAGGGCAACCATTGTTTCATAAAAACTAAAGTAATAAACAAATATCTACACAGCTACCAGTGAAGGGCCACTCCTATTACCGTTACCACTGAAACTGTTTGGATATATTTTTGGCAGATTAAAATCAAACAGGAAACCCATAAGAAGTTCTGTTGAGTAAGATTAGGTGGGGAACTCCATTCTTATCTATGAGAATTTTGTCATAAACTTCAGTGGGTGTAGATTTTTTTCTCTTTGTATTTTGCCCTCAAGCTTGCAAGTACAAGTTCAGATGAACTAAAATCTTGGAGATAATTAGTATATCTAGCAGTCTGGCTCTCTTACACTGGTAGAATTTACTGTTCTCAAGACTCCAAAATTTGCCATCTGTTCTTAATCACAACCTGTAGGGCAAAATAGGGTGATATCTAAAATAGTAAAGTATTTTTGCCATATTTCAGTTTCAAGTTCTCTCCAGAGACTTGTCTCTGGACTGTGAGAACAAAACAACTGAATCTGACAATGGCTACGTGGAAGGAGAACTGACTTTTCTAATTATCATACAGAAGTATTCTCCCTTTGATTGTCCTATTAACCTATATACTGTGCTGGCAGTAGATCCGTTGTAGGCTGTTCTGCTAGGACTATGATTTTACCACATACTGATAAAGTGCCTGACACAATACATTCCTGCTCCATAGACCAGATTGGTCATTCTGCTGCATAAATGTCTCCCCAAGATGTTGGGGTTTTTTTAGTTTAAAAAAAACCGCACCACCATACCTGTTACATCATCATGCTGTAGCAGCAGTTGAAAAAAATTCTAAGAGCATCCCAACAACTTTGCCAGGGTACTGTGTTCTGTTAGCATGAGAGAAATGTCACTCGCAATTCAGCCAGCGGGTGAAAATCAAGTAACGGAACAACCTATTTTTAAAAAAACAGAAGCCTTCCTGCTACAAATGTAGACATAATGCCCAAGCATCAGCTATTAAGTAATGGGAGGGTTTAGGACAGAGTTGTTACTACACATCATTTTGCTTCCACTTGTCTACCACACAGTTATGCAATGCTAGACACAGAGGTGGGGCAACTCCTTCAGCAGACCTATTGATTTCTGGCAAACTGCAAGGCTCTAAAAAGAAGAGCAATTACTTTCCCCACTGGAAATAATGGAAGTGCAAACTACTTTCCTTTAACAGAAACCCTTCCTTTGCCTGGCTTGGATAAGCAAATACATACATGTTGTCATCCTCCTTAATAAAAGCATCACGGAAGCCCTTATTTTTGGACTTCAGTCTAGGAGATGAAATTCTCAGTCTTCTTCTAGTCCTCCTCAAGATGTGCTTTTTGAACACGGAGAGTAGTCACTTACTATCTACCTGCTCGGTCTTTGGAAAATCAGGGCAGTTTATGCCAACAGCATAAACTTGCAAATATTTGTTTTTAATGTCAAGATAATCTCAAATATAGTAGACTAAATGAGGATTCGGAAAATGGGTGAACCAACTTAAATGACAACTTTTTTCTTGGTTATAAGTTGGTACAGCCTTATAAGCAAAATTGTATTTATATTAAAAAAATCTATATATATACGCATAACTTTACATAGAATATGTATATGGATGTGTCTATATCTAAAAATACCACTTTAAAACATGATTTACCAGACAAACACAACATGCTTGTAAACAGAAGAAGGCAGAAGTGAAGGTTTATTACATACAAGTTTTCTGCCTTGAATGTATCTGCTTTGAAAACTATCTGTACTTTATATAAACAGTTTCATTTTCACAGCTAAACCCCACTGTAAGTGATTTTAACTAAGCTACTATTTATTTTTACATTTTAAAAAGTCCAAAACAACACAAAAGCCCTGCCACAAATTACACAATTTTACCCCAAACAGGCACACATCCTGTTCCGTTCCAGGGTAAATGCCGCTCCAGCTGCCTCGCTGAGCTGCAAGAAGCACTAGAAACTGCAGTGGATGGAACACTCACCTGGAAACTGCTGAAGAGCTTTTAGTTGTAGTGCATGTGCAGTCTGTACAAAGCCAGGAAAAGCCTGCTTCGCATTTTCTGATTGCGGAAAAACATGTCTGTGTTTCCTTCTACCAGGCACAATTCTGCGTTTTACAAAAAGGAAGGAAGAAGCCTCAATTAAATCAGACTTCCTTGTCCAATTGGCGCGCTGGTTCAGTGCTGGCTGATTACGCATGAAATTTCCTATCTGCCCCGAACCATCTTGGTGCTGGCCGCGGCCGGGGCACGGCCCGTTGTCCCCAGCGCAGCTCCAGCAGCAGGGCAGGTCTGTGACCTGTGTCAGGATTACATGGGCAAACACAAAGTCTGGCGGAGGAAAGAGTTCAACAGTAAATACAAAATCAATGAAAACTCCTTTGCATGGATTTCTGAAACAAAAAACCCCACACATAGCAAAAGAGAGATTAGAAAAAAAAGAGCCAAATATGTAAATGTACTTATGTGGAAAAGTATGCCCCTTGGGACATCTCTAAAATACAGACTTAACATCCAGTTCAGAAAAGAAAATGCAGCTGGTACCACAATAAATAGCCTCACTCTGTGTAAACTTGCCCTTCTGACAGAAATCCCGACTCCGCACAGTGCTTAAATGCATGATTAATTTTGAATATCTGGTTAATTAAAGTTCAAAAATGAGCATTATCATATCCAACGTGAGTACTAAATTTGAAATGGGCTTATGTGAGGGCCTAAAATTAATCCTGTGCTTAATTTTTTTGTTGAACTGAGGACAAAGTGAAGAAGAATGATGCATTAATCCACATGTCCTTTGCCCCAGATGCTTCCTTTTGCAGTTCACTTCACTTTGGAGATTTGCTTTAAAGCACCAGGATAGCTATTTCTGGGGTAAATAAAACGGATGCTATCTTTTTTTAGTAATGTAAGTTTCCCCGTTGCCAAAGCTCACTCACTGAAAAACCAAGTGATTTTAATGCAGTACAAATGTGGGAGGCAAACATCCAAAGGACCACATGGATCCTGCCCCACACATTCCTTTAGAACAAACAATTTCAAATAATGTAAAGCCAGGGCCATAAACTGGCAATGCTTCTCTTCTGCTTTATTTGCAACGTAAAACAATGCCAACTTTAACTTGGACTCAGTCTAAATGTAAGAGTTTTGCCAAAATAGCTGTCAAAATGATGAAAAATCACTCCCATGCAGCTACAACCATACTGGCAAAAGCCTTAGCGTAGATGCCGTTATATTGGCAGTCCTTTAGCCAGTTTAGCATGTTCCATGCGGAAAGTGATTTAAGTTGCACCAGAAAAGAAATCTGTGCTTGCCAATACAGCTCTAAGGTGTAGCTATACCAGCCAACCCTTTTAAGTGTAGACAAGGCATGGGTTTCTGGCTCAAGTCTTATTCCTTTAAAGTTAGATTTATGGGTTTGGTTACAATGGTGAGCAAAAACCAAGGGGGATTTCAGTGCATTTCACTCACACTGACAGTTCAAAGATGTATCTAAGCTTTAAATTCTGAATCTGTTAATTTATGTGTTGCCAAAAAGCAGTGTATTATTTTGTGATGCTTAGTGCTATTGTCCTGCTCATGATGAAGCTAAAAGAAAAGAGGAAAGTGTATTTTTCAGTATATTAAGCATGACTTCTGGTTTCAATTATTTCAGAATAATAGTCCTAGTCAAATTAACCTGGATGATTAAAAGAAAGTAAAGCCTGCTATTATGAGCATGGCTGACAGATATGAAATTATTTATTAATCAGGGGTGTTCTGCAAGAATTCTGTTTGCCTCAGTAGAGCCAGCTGTTATGGTCACAGCTGGTTCCTGAACACGTTCCTTGTGCCCAGGAGCTGTGACATCCACAGTGGGTTTAGCAGGCTGCTCCTCCTCACCCTGCTCCCATGAGTTCAGGTTTGGTTCAAACAGCCCCCGGCCCTTCACCGGACCCAGTGTTGTTTCTCTGGCAGCAGTTTACTTTCTTAAATGTTTACAGCATACAGTACTGTTTGCTAGTAGAATGCATAACTAGTATCTTTATATTCCCAGCTGCACATCCAACAGTCCAATACTGTGTAAAGGGTTAAGCAGTGGAAAAGGGGAATTTTCGCAATGGCAGCACGCTATTCTGAGAGGTGGGCAAGTGCGCTTATCAATTTGTCTGACTATGCATAAAACTGTGGTACATTTTAATGGAAAAGCATGTTCGGTCACAGTCAATGATGGGAAAGGGATCCTCATGCACTGGCTCACTCAGAGTTTGTATTCTGTGAAAGCACTGACTCGGGCATACATAAAGAACACAGTGTTAAAATGCATCTACCAAGGGATACGGAAAGAGTGGTCAGCAATCACATAGGAGCAAGGCCGGGTTAAAACCATCAACGCTGCAGTGCATAAAAGTGGTTGTCACAGCAGTTAAGTCCTCCATACTGATTTAAGATGAAAGAACTTGTTTTAGGAAGACTAACTTGAAAGTTCATGTCCAAAACTTGGTAACCAGCCACCAGATAAGCTTGTCTTGCAATGCCATGTTAAGGATGTATTGAAAGACTCTGTGTTTTTGATAGTTAAAGAACCAGAAGGGACTGCTGCAATAGTGTCAAACATCCTGCTTTGATTTGTACCCTGATTTGGGCAGTTCACATTTTCCCAATTAGATAGATTACATAAACCCAGACAGACACAATAGTTAACCACAGAATACAAAGCCGGTATCAGCTTGAAAAATTGTGAGATAAACCAATGTTATATACAGAATGCAGTTTACTGCCAGATTTTATTGGCATTTTATTATAGGCACAGTGAGGTCTTGTTCTTGTTAAAGAATGTGGCTGTAATATCCCTATCACAAAACACTCTTCAGCTTCTATCCTAAGAAATACAGCTTCAGGCAACCTCAGAGCCTCTGTGCTGCTTTTCCGTCTCAGGCCCCAAACTAAGTAACTAAATCTTATTTATTTTACCAAATCATTCATTAGAACTGTAGATAATGAGAAAAAACTAGAGGAGGCAGAAATATCCAACATATTTACCCAAGTCCCCTTTTACCACATAACTAATACATAGGAAGTGCTGTAATGTTGTCTTTGATGCTTCTACAAGAACCCTCCCTCTCTTTTTTAATGCAGCTGGATAAATACCTACCATTTCCATATTTTAAGCAGCAGAAAAAATCAGCTGTTCTGCATGAATATTCTGCACTTTTGGGGTGATGCTGTGATAAACGAGTACCATACTTCTATCCTGGCACAGAACCAAATTCTGTTCCATGCTATTTATAGAATGTTAACTTGTAGTGTTGTGTCATTTGAAAGTGGAATTTGTTTACCATACTTCATTATTACAAAACATGTCACTCTTAACAGGAGTGTGGTTTAAAGAAATAATTTGCAGTTTAATGGCAAATATCTCCTGCTGGTGTTACTGACAGGGTTTTCAACATGAAAGAAACATAACAGGTCCATTTTACACCACCAAAGCCCTGTTATCATTATCGCTTTACAACTCCTTTATAGTTCTAAAGGAGTATGAAGGAGCGTTAGAATAAACAATAGCCTTGGCCTGCCTTTCATCTGTGGTCTGTCAGTGACACAGCGCTGCAATGCAAGCCCAGTGGGTCAATAGGATATTAACTTGGGTTAGATTTCACAAGCACTATTCTGTCTGTAGAATGACAGACTTTCTAAGTGGTCTGCGCCGGTCATTTTTCCTCCTGAAATCGTAGAGGGTTAAGTACATAATTACATGGACTAGAGAAATATTTTTAAATGTTTGGGTCTGAGTTATTAGGTATACCACATGTAGTGATTCCTATCTAGTATTTTGGTATTTTATTCTTATGATGCGTCTGTCGCCTTTTCTTCTCAAGTATAACTGTGGTGTATTTAGGCTAGTACCTATAGTCATATTCCATATGTAATTTATTTATACCCAAAATGTAAGCGTAATGAAAGTGGGGATAATAGGGTCTTATGGTAGACACACTGATGTGTTTTGTAGGAGCATAAAAGGCAGCTCTACAAATGGAGGGAAATGCAGCTGCTGTGTATAGATAGCCACCTTGAGGATTAGCAGAGCATAACTTGGGTTTACTATGTGCCCTTCTGCAAGATGAAGAAATGTTATGCATACATCTTAGTTTTTTCACCATCTAGTCTTTAAAACTTAAATATTACTTTAAAATGCAATTTTGCTCTTAAGTGGCTGAATAAAATGATTAGTGGGAGCATTTGTTCCATAGTAGATGGAAACTCATCGTTTCCTTAAGAGTTTCCAACAAACTCCAGCAGGTTTCTGACACTAAGACTGCGTTGTTCCCGTCGCACGTGTACCCACACTACCAGAGGCCTGCGTCGTGCCTTCCTATCTTCCTACCAAAAGCTGCGGTAGTGATGCTCATTGCTGCAGAGCTCAGGGGTGAGTGCTCTGGCCCCGACCCAGAGCTGCACGGGATCTGTTTACTGTCTCTAGCCTAGACTCTGGAGTTCTATAGGGAACAGGGTTAACTGGAACAGCCTTTACTGTAGCTGATGTTGAACTGCACGTTACCAAGTTACATAAAAAACACATTATTAAAGGAGTGTTAAGGATGCTAAGAAATTAGGAAAGTGTTTGTGTCTCAACATTATCTTTACCACCTTAGGTACACAAGTTTTTTCAAAGATGCTTCTTTGTAGGAAGTCCATTTCTATCCGTACAAAATTTCAGAAGTGCCTTTAAAATGAAATTCAAAGCACCAGTGTAGAATACTACACAAAAAAAAAAAAAAAAAAAAAATATCTGAAAATGAATGCTGTCTTCTGGAAACGCTGGATGCGTGCATAGAGCCTTTAAGCATAAGCGCCCTGTTGAGCATCTCTTTCCTATTCCCGAGTGCGCTCGCTGTATATAACCCCCCGGTGGTGCTGGGTGGGCAGAACAGATCGGCATTGGGGCGGCAACCCCAGGTCCGTTATGGCAGAGCTGCCTTTGGCTTTTGTTAGATCTAGTTTTCCGCAGCTATACTCGCAGCTCCTGAGTGACCACGTTTCAGACCTGCACGCTGGGGGCAGGCCAAGCCCGCCCCTCCTGAGCCGCCCCCCGGCAGCCACCGCACCCGCCTCAGCCCGGACACCTGCAGCGCCCCCGGGGGACACAGGGCGCGGCGGCGGGCCCGCTCCCCGCAGCTACCGGCGCTCCGCTCCGCAGCTTCCCGGGGACAACCGGGCCCCGCGGCGCTACCGGCCGGGGCGGGAGCAGCACCTCGCCACCGCCGGCGGGGAACACGACCCGCAGCCCGGCCTCCGCCGCCAGCGGGGCGCACGCTCGCACCGCCAAATCGGCGCCGCCGTAGTTCCCGACGTCCCGCCTTTGCGTGCCGGGAGGCCAATCAGCGCCCTCGACGGGGATGGCTCCGCCACCCGCTCCTCTGACCTCCCCGCCCCCTCCTCTGCGGCTCATACAATCTTGATGGAATGGAAACCCCCGAATCGCCTCGTCACCTGGCGGCGCTCTTCGCCAATAGCGCCGCGAAGCGGAGGCGCCGGCGCGTTCTGATTGGCTGCGAGAGAGGCCGGGGGACGAGAGGGCGGGCGCGCCCGGGCAGCAGGGAGCGTTTCGCCGGCCGGAGCGTCGGGATGCTGTGACGCCGATGGGGGAGCGCGGAGCGGGTCGGGCCGCCGCGCCGGGCGCCGCGGGGCTGTGAGCCGCGCCGGGAAGGTCCCGCGGGCGCCGCGGCTCGGGGCTGGGGATGAGGAGGTAAGCGAGCTCGGGGCCGCAGGGGCCGGGCGCTGCGGCGGGACGCTGCCCGGCGCCGCCAGGGAGGGCTGAGGCGGCGGCCCGGCCTGGCCCCGCCGCCCCGCGCCGCTCTCCCTCGCTGTTTCCATGGCTGCAGGCGCGGCGATGGCTGCGGGCCCGGCCGCCGAGCGGCGCCGGGGCCGGGCCGCGGTGGCCTCGCGGCGGCGGGGCTGAGCCGGGGGTGGGCGGTGGGTGCCCTTGGGGCTGCGCGGGGGCGCCGGGCTTGGGCCCAGCTCTGCCTGCCCGGTGGTGAGCCCCGAGCGGCCCGGCCCGGCGCGCCGGCTGAGGAGGCGCCTCTGGGCTTCGGTGCCGTGCCCTCCCGCCGCCGCCTGCGGAGGCGCTGAGCGCTCAGCGGGGGCGTGGGGGCCCCGCTCGGGAGCAGCCCCGCACGGGCCCCGCCGCTCGCACCTGCCTGGCTCGCTGCGGCGCGTCCCGCTCGGCCGGGTGCGGTGCGGGCTCCCACCGGCGCACGCCCCGCTGCTGAGCGGTTACATGGGCTCGGCTTTCCCGCAGTCCGCACACGCGGGTTTCGTGCCCTGGGGGGGGGGGGCTGGCAGCAGGGAGGGCCGCGGGCCGGGCCTGCCTGCCAAACCTAGTAACGCTCCGGCATCTGTCTTATCGTTGATGACGATTAGCATTTATATAAAATCCATAACACCTAAC
This sequence comes from Falco naumanni, assembly GCF_017639655.2. Taxonomy (NCBI): domain Eukaryota; kingdom Metazoa; phylum Chordata; class Aves; order Falconiformes; family Falconidae; genus Falco; species Falco naumanni. The sequence goes on from NC_054068.1 coordinate 16,501,532, forward strand.
CAAACTTGATAATTGAGTTTTTCAGTAATAATTTGTTTTAGAAGTCATGTTACCAGTACGAACTTACTTCTGTCAGACAGCTTTGCAACCACTGTTCTGAAGAAACAGTTTCTATTTTTTGCACTCATGGCTTGTATTGCAGTGATGTAATTGTGTGTACATTGACCTGCAACTAAATTTACGTGCTCTTAGTTTTAACCTTCCCTTAGAAATGATTTTTGGACTGTTGAAGAACATAACTTTGCATCTCAGCTGTTTAAGACTTGGTATTTAAAGTGAAAGATCCATATGAAACTGTACCACGTATTTTAGCCGCTATTTCATACCCTGAATCAGAGCTACTGACTTGTGTGTTCGCACTGTAATGTGATAGCTGATTCAAACAGCTCTGTATGGTTCATCTAAGGCCACTTGCAGGGCAGAAGCAAAGTTCTCCTATTTCAGAGCAAACTGGTTTTATGATGAGATGTCTCTGTAGTGACAGCAGTAGCTGAAGACAGGGGAAAAGAGATTAGGGAAGCTTTGGCATTAGGTAGCTTCTGTGGCCTAGCTCTGAAGTGGGTTTTTTTCCCCCTAAAGTATGTAGTGTTGCAGGCATAACTGTTTTTTGCCTGTTGCTTCCCAAAACCCTTTGAGCATCAAAATAAATCAGGTACTAGGTAGAGTAGAAGAATGCGGTTGAACAGGCACTGACACTTAAACATCCATGGTGATGGCCAAGTACTCTCCAGTATCCACAAAGTTTTATAGTTGCTGGTATCTTGTGCAGTGTAATGATGACTCTTTGCTAAGCATAATTTGTTTGGTTCCCAAGTTTATTCATACTGAGGTCTAACTGTTTATTCTGGTCTTTGATATGTGTGTGCGGTTTGCTCAGCAAGTGTACTTTACTTATAGAATAACCAATTCCATGGAAAATGGCTGTAAAAAAAAATAATCTTAAAATCAGTGTTTTGTGTGCATATATTTCTAGTATCTTGCCAGAACTTAATGTCCTTTTTAGAAAGCTGCTTCATGCTTTTAAAATACAATTTTTTTACTTTTGTTATCCTAAAAGAAGGAGATTGGTCTTTAGAGCTGTATATTTTCTTTGGCAGGGGGTGGTGGTTGTAGATAAGTTTTTAAAGTTAGGCATCTTACATAGTGAGAATGAACTTTTTCATAATGGCAGACCTTTCAGTACTGTATTCAGTGGCTTAATAACATCTCTGTGGATGACCAGAACTTGGAAAGGCTGACCATGCACCATATAAAGTTACCGTTATTTAATCTAAATGCAGATGTTTACCTCTTTTCATATGGGATTCTTTACTAGAAAACATATGAAGACTATGTAATGTTGCAGCAATGGACCTGCAAGCAGGGTATACTCATTAAAAAAAAGTATATGATAAATAATATTTTTATAAAAATTAAAATGTATTCTTTTTAAGCTCTTGAACAGACTTCTCTGTTAATGTGTTGTTTCCGTACATACTTAGTAAAATTAATCAGTTATTTCTCTAAGTGAAATAGGAAAGGTCATGATCCGTGTAACGTCAGAGGTACTTATTTGCAGCATACTGGGGGTTGACTAACTTTGTGGAATGGCTTACAAAAATTAAAGTTAAGTGCATCAGCCTTTGAAAGCTGAGAACATAAAATGGAACTATGAAGAACAAGATAGTATCTATTCTTTTTCCCGGTTTCTGGGAAAAGTAAGGGGAGGAAACTAGACAGGACTCTATTTTAATATCTGAGTAGACTTATAAAAACGAATGGACATTTAATCATGTTTCCTTTGCAGTAGGGGGGGAGGGAAGATCCTGTTCTGTTCTTCATCAGTTCCTGTGCAAAACATTACTATTTTAGTCCAATACTGATATCAGACTTTTTTGTTAATCAAATATTAAAGCCCGGTTTTGTGTGTCAAATGAAAATGAAGAAGGATACCTTTTAACTTGCAAATATATTGACAGTCTATCAGAATTTATCTTAGTGAGGTCTGAAACTGTCCAGATCCAGTCCCTCAGATGTTAATTACTTTGCAGATGAAAACACTTTAAACCCCATAATTCCTATGAGCTGCTGCAGCAGTGGTGTCAAAAGTGTGACGATGACATTGACACCCACGTGCAACATCTGTGAGGCCCTGAAGCATCCTGTGTTCAGCTGGAATGGCTGTGTGGTACAAGAGCCTCGCTAGGAGTCTCAACAAGTCAGCACAGAAATATGTGAATTCCTAGCGACTGAAAGATACTACTCAATTACCTCAGAGGACCTGAAGTTTATGTAATTTTCTTTGGGGGAAAAAATTTTGTTAAATACTTTTTCTTTAAAAACAGATGATGAAAATAAGTACAGTACCACTGGATTCCATTGCTTTCTGATAGCTTCCGAAGCTGGGATCAAACTGCGTAGGAGAAATAGCAATAGGTTTTGTGGTATTTGAATGCCATCTGAGAAAAGATCTGGAGGAATTAGGGTAGCAGGAGGGGGCACAAGGACAAAGAATATTTGCTTTTTGTTTACTAAAGTTAAATCCATAAATAATCATTGAGATTCTTCTTGAACTGAATGCACACTGTGGCATCATACATTACTAACAGGAAAATTTACATGGCAATGTATTCTTTAACTTGTATGCTACCCTTTTCTCTCATCTTTAGAAGAGGAACAAATCCTGTTAAGGTACTGCAGATCTTTCTTCACGTATCCAATATGATCTAACTGTAGATATATGTATGTGTGTATGTATTTTACTTTTGTATCTGCTGCCATGTGCAATGAAGTGTTTTCAAATTGTTCTTCTTTAATTTATTGATTGTGAACTATAATTCTTAGAAGGAAGTTTATATCTAAGGTGTTTTCTTCCAGGGTATTTTAGTAACTGAAAATGATCTATTTCCTTCTTCGTTGAAGTGAATTATCTTTCTAAAATGATAAAAAGAAAAAACCTCCAAGTTGTTCTTTAGAACTGCATGTTGCAATGCGGGTGCAATTTGTTTTTCATACTTGTTTATTGCTTACTGGAACTGTCCATTTCTATTATTTAAAGAAATGGCTGTTTAAATTACTAAAGTTTCCATCTTCTGTTGCTATATTGCATTGACACAATTTTCTGCTTTGTGAAATCAAAATGATATGCGGGATGACAGATGCAGTACGCTTTGTCAGACGTGAGTAGTCCCTAAGCACCAGAAAAGACCTTCATAGTGGAAAGCTTCTATAAAATATTGTTTGTAAACTTGAGCCGGGTATTTATTCCTGTTCATCCAAAATTAAGTTTTCTTTTTCCTTTCATTTATGTGTGTTTTCTGCATTTCCTTAGACTTTTTCCATAGCTCTTTGCTTCATGGAACTAGAAAAGGAAAGGAAATACCCATTTCTACTGGTTATTGCTGTGTATTTCTGTGATCAGCAATACTGTGGCTGTTTTGAGACTGTCTCAGATTTTGCTGAACTATAACTCCATAGGAGGGGTGGGGCTGGTCACGGATTTACATGATTTTCTCTTGTTTTACTTAAGACTAGCTGTAGTTCCCCAGTTTCATTTTGCCTTTTTTTCTTTTTGTTTTTGTATTCTAGGCTTTCTGCTCTGGATTTGGTTCTTTGCAAAATGAATACTGCATTGTTTCCCAAAGGTTGGACCCTCCAGTAGAATTTGTCAAGATAATTGCACATAAATCAACAGTTTCTTTTTCTTGAAGACTTCTGTGCAGTTTTAAAGGTCTTAATCACAATGAATTCAGGCTTATGGAGTCAAGAAAAAGCAAGTTCATCCTATTGGGAAGAGCGGATCTTTTACTTGCTTCTCCAAGAATGCAGTGTCATAGACAAGCAGACTCAAAAGCTCTTGAAAGTGCCCAAAGGTAGCATTGGGCAATTTTTTCAAGACCGTTCTTCTGTGGGACACTCCAGAAATATTCCTTGTAAAGGCAAAAAACTGCAGATTGGATTAAAAATTCTGGAACAACCTCATGCAGTCCTGTTTGTGGATGAGAAGGATGTTATAGAAATAAATGAAAAACTAGCTGAGTTGCTTTTGGCTATTACTAACTGTGAGGAAAGATACAGTCTGTTCAAAAGCAAAAGCAGGTTAACTAAAGGCATCCAAATAGATATTGGCTCACCTGTTAGAGTGCAGTTGAGATCAGGAGATGATAAATTTCCTGGTGTTGTTCGCTTCAGAGGACCCTTAATGCAAGAAAGGTCCCTAACAGGGATATACTTTGGAGTAGAGTTGCTGGTAAGTTTCTTGCTGAGCGGGAGCATTGTATATATTTTATAAGATGAGCTAAAAATCTTCTATTTAAAGAGGCAGTCATAATAAATTTTTTTCCTGGAAGAATCTTCACCCCTAAACATTATGTAATCTTCAGTCTTTTCCCAAGAATTGTTATTAAATGCCTGTGAACGCACCACATCACATCGGCTCTGTATTCTGCATGTTAAGTGAAACTTGATGAGGTGCCTGGGCTGGCAAAAAGACTTGAACAGACTCTGACTCTTCCAGCCTAGAGAAATTTAATTACTTACATCCCCATCGTGGCAAATATCTCAGATTTCTGTTGAGGACTTTGTTTTTTCCTGCATGTGGCAGGATACAGTCCATAAATGCAGGCTTGGATTTTAGGGCTGCTCGTGTTGTAGAGCCCTAAAAGTCAAATGGCAATTAGTTAAGATAGAGAATGTTACTGTTGTGTGCTCTTAGTGAGATGTTTCTGTGAAATTTATGCCAACCATAAGCTTTTTAAGGATTAGATTCATGAGAGTGCCGCTCTTGTGTTAGAAGTATATTTTCAAAGTCCTCTTTAAACTTTTCCCAAATTCTTAGCAATTCCCACTAAGAACCTCAAGGAATATCAGGCCCAAGTGCTTCTGAAAATCACCTCTCATTATTTGGCATCTAAGTGGAAATTTTGAATGTTTAGCATTATGTCTAGTATGGAGTAGTCTTTAAATGGCAGAAATTTGATGATGGAAGCAAGATTTTCACCTGAAGAAAACATGCTTCCCTGCTTAAAAAGGCTTCTGCCTGCAGCTACTCTGTAATCTAATGACATCTCACTGTTCATCTAAGGTGTGATATTGCTACAAATTCTGGCAATAGAATTCTCCCAATATAATGATAGTACATCAGGCAAATACTACTGCAGTTTCTCTAAAACACTGGATAATGTTACTGCTTTTTTAGTAGTCTGCTTTTGCACAAAACACACTGCTTTTTTTTTTTTTGCCTTTTTTTCTTTTTTTTCTTCCTCCTCTGACACTTAGGAAGAAGGTCGCGGTCAGGGCTTTACTGATGGACAGTACCAAGGCAAGCAGCTTTTCAGATGTGATGAGGATTGTGGGGTTTTTGTTGCTCTGGACAAACTGGAGCTGGTGGAAGATGATGACAATGAACTGGAAAGTGACTATGCAGCTCCAGTTGACGCAATGCAGGTAGAACTTCCTCCTCTGGAGATCAACTCCAGGGTTTCTCTGAAGATAGGAGAGAGTATAGAGTATGGGACAGTTATATTCTGTGATGTCTTACCAGGAAACGAAAGTTTAGGATACGTTGTTGGAGTGGACATGGTAAGAAAATAATCTGACTTTAATAACTTTTGCATGTGTGTTAGCTAGTGAATTACATGCAATATAGAAGAAGAAACATTATCCACAAGCTACTTCAGTGGAGGCTCACCTAAAACGGGAAACCAAACACTGGTGTTCAAAGATGCCCCCAGGTGGTAACTGGTTTTTGGCATCGGGTAAATGGTATATTTGATGTGAAACAGTTCAGGAGAAGTACTCTGGTTACTCTAAGGAGCCTCCACTGAGCTACTTGCAGTGTTAAACATCAGTCTTGAAGTAATAGAGTTACGTGTTTGTCTTGTGAGACTGGCTTTGTTCTGCCTTGTGAAAAACATAGACTGGATGCCTTTTTTTTTTTTTTTTTTTTTTTTTTTTTTTGTTAGCTATGTTCAAAAGCTTTTTTTTTCATGTAACTTTGGTTTGTTTGACTTTGTTCTACCTTAAAAATACTGAGCTTTAAGTGCAAAAGTTGATCTTTCAAGAAAATGTGAAGCTTGCAATTAAAAATCATTTCTAGCAACTTCAATTTTTGAAAATGAACAGCTTTCAAATTTGTGGTAGTTAAAGGGTGTTTTGGTTTTTGTTTTTATAGATCATGTGCTTCCATTTTCTTGATTGCAGTAGCTGTTGCCTGACAATACACTGGAATTGTTCTAACTTGTTTATAAATCATGGATTTTAGTAGAAGAATGCTTGTTTAAATAGGAATTATTTCTCAAAAGAACAGTTTTAAAGTTTGTGTTTGTCTACAAAGACTGTAATGTTTGACTGTTCTAAATACAAAGTTTGTTACAGGAAAAAGTAGATGTTGTCAAACCTTTCATTTTCCTACTTTTTACATTCCTAAAAACATATGTTTGTATTCTGTACGACATAAATCTTCTCTTGGGATAAATATAACATGTTTTTCTATTCTTAGGATAATCCTATTGGAAATTGGGATGGAAGATATAATGGAATACAGCTGTGCAGTTTTGCAAGTGTTGAAAGTACACTTCTCTTGCACATCAACGATGTTATTCCAGGTATGCTCGGCTTTCTTAATCAGAAGGCAGTCTTTGATAATGTCTCAGCCTAAGCACAGTTATATGATTAAAACAAAACTGTGGAATGTATATCCTAAATTCGCTTGAGTGAGTTTAACCTTCTGTGTTATATTTCTCTTTGGTTTCCTTCTCCTTTTGGTTACAGTGGTCAGTAGCAGAAAAGGTCTAATATTGAACAAAATTCATGTCAAATTGTATAGTATTTACAGTACTATACAGCTGTATAGTATTCATGAGTATGTGTCTGTAGCAAGAATCTTTTTATTGAATGTTGTTCAGTTTGCTCCAGGAGTTTAAATATCTTGGATCAGAAAACTGTTCTTTCTGTCCTTGAAATGTATCAATAGTATTATTTACGCATTCTGTGAGTAAATAACTAGAAAATTCACGGCGAGACTGTGGAAGTAGTCACAATCCACAGTAATTCACTGAATAATGTTAACTTTTAAGTGCTACAGTCCCCTGATTCCTTTTCTAAGGAAAACAGTTTCATGGGTTTGTGCTCTGTCTGAGGACAATATTAATGAGCGTGCAGTCTTGTACAGCCTGTAGTCTGTAACTGTTGCCCTCTGTCTTCAATTTGGCTAACTTTTCTTAGGTTCAGCTCTTACTTGTTGCTGTAGTTGAGGTGCATGTTTTGGCATGAATTCTCCTCTTGGGAGAATCCATGGGGGCTTCTCCATTGTTGGGAAAAGAACATTTGTTGTAGATGTGTTGGTAGAAAACTAAGTTTAGAATTTCATACATCTGTTTCCTGTAATGGAAGCATGCATGTGCATTGAAGAACGTGAAGTCAATCAATTTGATGTGTTCAAGAAATAATGGTGGACTTCAGAGTAAAGTAGTTGCTGATGTGCTAGAAGCAAATCCCGTATACGTAAAGTGTTGGTTATGTGCCAAACAAGGTTTTGCTCCACCCACTTTTAAAACTTACGATGCTAGACCTTGGTTCAGGTACGTTTCAAGCTGAACTTCTCTATGATGTAGTAAAAGCACAGAAAAGGGAAACTAATATTCTTTTCGTATACCACCTCGCAGAGACTGTGTCACAGGACAGGAGACCTCCCAAACTTGCCTATACCTCAAGAGGTGGCAGTGACAAAAGCTTGTTCAATCATAGTAAGCCAAAGGCTACAGGTATGTATGGGAAATAATTCGGTTTGTGTTTTTTTTTTACCTATGTAGTATTAAAAATTTCTTTTCCTTGGGAAGAAGTGTTGCCTTGCATTTTCTATCACTTCATTTATTATTCCAGTCACATATCAAGTAAAATTTCTCTAAAGTAGAATATTAGTATTAATTTATTTAATCATAACAAAGGTGGTAGACAGTTTAAGTTCCTGCTCAAAATACCTTCACTTTCGTGAAAAAGTTTGAGGTTTAGCAAAAATTCAATGATATTACCTAGCCACCCGGCCAGTTCAGAGCTGCATTTTTTGTTTTGAAAAGTGTGGTGTGTGTTTGGGTTTTTTTAAATTTTTTTAATAAATATAGTTTGCTGTTGTCTTCTTTCTGCAGGAGTAGAAACTTCCAGATTTTTAGCCCAGCAACAGATCTACTCAATAGCAAATATGTTAGTTTTGCTGTGATTCAAAACCAAAATTGAGTTCCTGAAATACAAACTTCTTGTGACTCTGCTTTTGGTCAGCTCTGTGGAAATCCTCCTAGGGGAAAAAAACTGGAAGGGAAACAATTTCCTTTTTAAAAGGGTAGAAATCAAAATTCAGTATCTTTTGAGTTTACTAGTGGCTATTTTGGTTTGTAGAATATTAATGACAGTATATTCCATAAGCTTTTGTTCTACCTGGCATAGGATGCTGACAGAGATGCTCTTCACTAAAGTAACTGCAGTTCTGTGTTGGCACAAGTTACAGCTGTGTAGAGTTTGATTGGTAATTTATTTGTCTACTCTGAAAATTTTTTTGCTTTAGAAACAAAAAATACCTGCTCTACACTGTATCTCAAATACTTTCTTATATCCATAATTAACAGTAATGAAAAATTTGTACTTCAGGGGTAATTTTCTGCCTTCTCGTCAGGTTGGTGACTTGAAATTTCAGTTTGGAGGATTAAGGCGGTTTGGGATAAACTGCTACTTTGTTGCAAGCCTATAACTGGGTTAGCTTTGGTGGGAGACATTGCTGCTTTGTGGAAAGGCAGTTGGGTCTTCTGGAAAGTACAGTAACAAATTTATACTATGAAATAAGGGCATAACTGACCTCTTGTAAATAGAGATTAATCTCTTAAGTAAAACATGTTATTTTCCAGGATCTACCTCTGAACCTGGAAATAGAAACAGATCCGAAGTCTTCTACACGTTAAATGGCTCATCAGTTGACTCTCAGCCTCAAATGAAAACAAAACCCCCATGGTATATTGATGAAGGTAATGAGAGGTGATAGTCTTTCATGTAGGCATCTACTTTATTTAAAAAACAAAACAAAGCTATAGTGTGTAGATGTTCTTCAGATAAAACAAGGATAAGTTTAAATTTAAAACAGTTGGAATGTGTTGTCTCAGTAGAAGACCTACTATATCATAAAAAGCATCTTGGGACCCCCATGAAAATATGCTTTGTCTTAATTGACAGACCTGTGGTTTTATTCTGCATGTAGGGGATTACATTCTTGGCAACACTTGTGCAGCTCTGGGAATGCATATGTCTTTGCAAGCAAAATAAAAGTTGAGGCTTGGAAGGAAGATAGGAAGATATTCCTTCTAGCTAAGCATATAGAGTAATTTTATGTTGCCTGTCCTGTTGTAGCTAATGTTACAGATCTAAGGGAACTGTAATACTCTGCTAACCCAGCTATTCAGGCTGGAAGTAGGGGTGGCAGAAAACCTAATCTGACTAGCATACCTTTTTTTTTCAGTATTTTATAAGCTTATTCCTGTAAAATCTCTGAATTCTTACAAGTATGGGTGCAGGTACCCAAGGGATCTTGATTTGCTTCCAGATCTAAGTATTATTTAATTTTTACTGATTTTTTTTTTCCCCCTGGTCAACTTTTTTAAAAAGTATGGCTGGCTGGCTTAGTGACTGAAGGGGTAAATGCTAAACAAGTAATGTTAATTTGCAATGGAAACCTTTAGCAGCAGTAGCCCGTGAGTTCCATGAACCATTAAAAAAATGGGTTAAAATTGTTCTTGGTTGCCTAACAGATGATGTTCCAACAGCTTGGAATTCTGTTTAAAAACTTACTTGTTATAATATTTAAATAAGCAAGGTAAATATCCGATGTATAAAAGACTATGGAAGTGAAGAATTAAATATATTTTTTTTTTTTTTTTTTTAAATTCTGGTCATCAACTTTAGTTAATAAAACAGCATGAAAAGAAGAGGTGATGGAGAAGAGCCTTTTGCTCTGTGAATACTCATTGTGTATTAGAGACCAGGTACAGATGAGGGAAGATACAGAACACTTGTGCTGTTACATCTAGTTGTGATCTCATTTATCAAGCACTGCATTAGTCATGACTTATTTAAATCCTTTATTCTTTATAGACACTGATAGATTCCTTGTGTTAGAACCAAAGTATATTGTGATAGAGCCAGGGGAATACACACTTTTCCATTTGCAAATCCTGTCTGCAAGCAATTACTCATCTCTGTATTAGCTGTGAACCAAATCCTTTCCTCAGTCACACTGACCAGTGAGTTCTTCCTAGGTTTGCCTATCGCAGTCGTCATCCTTGTTGGGGCTGTTGTGTTGTGTTCAAAGGAAAAGTCTGATGTGGGGTTGAAAAAAAAAAAAAGCTTTCAATCTAAATATTTTTGTGGTTTCTGCCTGTTGTCTCCTTTCTCTCTAGTGTTCATTTCTGTTGGTTGTGGTAAAAGTGGTAAGGCTACAGCAATGTCTCCTCAGCCAGTTCTGTCTCTCCAAGTGTTGCCAAGGGACAAACACCTTCCTACATGTCTGCAGCTGTTAGTGCTTCCTATATAGGATGCCCATGAAATTACATGTGGTTGCAGATACACTTCGTTGTTTGATAGCTAACTCTTTCCTTTTGTAAGATGTTGGGGTTGTCCGTCTCCCCCCCCCCCCCCCCCCCCCCCCCCCCCCCCCCCGCCATTTACTAATATCTTGGTTTTGATTTTAACAGTTGCTGAAGACCCTGCAAAATCACTTACTGATTCATCTCCTGGATTTGGGCATTCTTCACCGCCGCTGCAGCAACCTTTAACAAACTCTGTGTCTACAGAAAACAGATTTCACTCCCTCCCCTTTAGCTTGACAAAAGCGTCGAGTACTAATGGTACTATTGGACATAGTCCTCTTTCTTTATCTGTTCAGTCAGTCATTGGTGACGTAAATACTACGGCTAACCAGGAGAGTCCGTCAACAGCAGGCCCAGTTGGGAACTCGCATGGTCTTGAGGCAGGTTCCTTGGCTGAAGTTAAAGAAAATCCTCCTTTCTATGGAGTAATCCGCTGGATTGGCCAGCCCCCTGGAGTAAATGAAGTACTAGCTGGACTGGAACTGGTAAATATAAATTGTAATTCATATTAATATTAATTACACATTAATAGTTTTGTTTCTGAGAGTTGGTGCCTGTATACTTTGCAGAAGCAGTCAGTGGAGGGATTTGTCCAAACGTCTTGCCATGTGATCTTTTTATAACACAGCTTAAATTCATAGATGAGCTCTGACTTTTGTGGCTGCCCTGGCCCTTGCTCTGTTAATAGGTGCTGAGGTGTCTTTGTGTCACAGTGGGCAACTGAATTTGTAGGACTGGTGGGTCACTCACTTTAAAGGAGTGCCCTTTGCTATGTTACGGAGATTTTAACTGAAAAAAGCCAACAGCATATAAAGGTTCTCTGAAATGCAGATTTCCATAAAATGCCCTGGCTGTAAGAGTGTATATTGATTCATTTGTTTGGTTTTTGCATTCCAGCAAACAGGCAGTGTCAGAGTTACGACTGTCAGAGTCATAATGCTGGTTTTGATAAACGATGGTAGTAATATTGTTGATTTGACAGCCATGTGCTTTATGCGTTCCTGTGAGCCCTTTGTAAATTCACGGTTGCTGCAAACACAAATTGCTGCTATGTACTGACATTTACTCTGTGGCAGTTGCTGCCAAGGTTGTGATTGGCTATCAGTTAAATTAATGTGTCCGCAATTAGGGAGATGGGGTTCTTTATTTGGGGATAATGTTCAATAAAATGTCAGATAAAGCAGTGTACAATTATGTAAAGCAACAAGCATTTTTTGCCAAGTAGGTGAGAATGTGACAGGAATATCAGCTGCTAGGAAAAACCCTGGTGCTTGTGGGTTTTTTGGCTGAAGCCCAAGCTATAGTTTGCCACAGGTGTTCTGAGACTGCATTTTAGGGTGCCTTGTGTTAAACGGGGTCTTGGGCTTGCCTCTCATGGATTTCTGCATTAAAACCTGGCGATTGTTAGTAAGCAGACAATACACCTTAGATCTTGTTATCAAAGATAAGTAACAACTTGTTATTTTTAATATGTAGTTTGTGTTGTCTTTGCTTGAGGTACACTTTTTGTGTTCTGAAGCAAGTATTTTTCTTGTGCAGGCCACAGTCACACTGGAATTATTCACGCTACCCAATGCTTAGTGATTTTAATTGAGTTTTAAAAGGTGCTTTGTACTGCATGTGTGCTCTTTCTGATAACAGGGGGAATCTGGAGTGACTAGCTAGCTTAGTTAAGTTCCTGATGTTGACTAGGTTTAATTCTCACTCTCCTCTCCCACCTTACCCAAGATGCTTCTAATAGAATTTTTGTTTTATTTTGGATGGAGTGAAAGTTTAAGCATGAAGGAAAAAAAGTGTGACTCTGAATTTCCTCATTAGATCCAACTAAAGATCCAATAAAGAACCTCAGCTGAGGCTCTGTGTACTAGAATGCAGGAACGTTGTATATCAAGCTTCAGAGTACCTGAAGGGTGTCTTACAGGTAGATGTTTTATCAAACGTCTTGCTGCAGAACTGTAGAAACAAGAAAAATAGCGAATTCTCACTTGAATTTTCAGGAAGATGAATGTGCAGGTTGTACGGATGGAACATTTAAAGGAACTCGATACTTCACTTGTGCTCCAAAGAAAGCTCTTTTTGTTAAACTCAAAAGCTGCAGGCCAGATTCCAGGTTTGCCTCACTACAGCCCGTTTCCAACCAGATTGAACGCTGCAACTCTCTAGGTACTGAGCTTCTGCTTATTACTTATCAGCTGGGAACTGACCTGGGTTTCTGTTTCATTTATTCCTGCAATATGTTCTTGTATTGAACACTTGAGAATCTGTACAGGTAGTACTTAAATGAGATTAATGAATAGACCAGTCTGTACAGAACATAATGCTGCTGTGGATTACTTTGTTATGCTTTAAAACAGGAAAATGTTCATGTATTTAAAGAAATCTCATAAAATTAAGGGATTTTCTGTTACACTGTACATTTTTTACCTTAGAAGTTGTAAAGCAGTCTTGCTGAAAATGGTAGTTGCAACTCCAGCAACATGTGATTACATTATCAGAAACACAGTTATCTTTCTATAAATGTCAGATTATTTTTTTTCCTAAATATTAACATAGAAAAGCATGTATTCTTACAGTGGAAGTTAGTGGTGAAAACTCACATTTTTATTTTTTTTAAATTTCAAATATGTTAGATTTCTTGGGTCATGTTGTGTTGCCTGGGACGACAGCAAAGAAAAAAGTGTCCAGTACTTGTAAGATAGCGTGAACGGGGCATTTGTAATGAGAAGAGAACTTCATTCCTACTGGGTAAAACTAATTTAGTGCTGCAGGCTTTCTGAATGTGCGCTGTCAGTGGAATGTAAGGCCTTGTTCACTCTCGGGAAGACAGCGAGTCTCAGCTATAATAAAATGTTTTTCTAGTCCAGAGAAGGAATGCTTACACTAAGGCAGCAACTTAGCTATAAAACGTTAATAGGAAAAAAAACTCAAGGGGGATAAAGTTTGAGGCTTTAAAGTGTCTTTTGAAAAAAAAAATTTCAGCCTTTGGAGGTTACTTAAGTGAAGTGGTAGAAGAAAACACTCCTCCAAAAATGGAAAAAGAAGGTTTAGAGACAATGATTGGAAAGAAGAAAGGTATCCAGGGTCACTACAACTCCTGTTACTTAGACTCCACCTTATTCTGGTAAGTTCATAATTTGTATAGTGGCATCCCCCGCTAGAAATGCAGAACATGGGATCTTTGTTGTAACGACTGTCTGTCTGTATGACTGTGCAGCTTGAAGCCGTGCGCTGCAGTCTTTGACAAGTTACTGTGCTCTTCCAATCTGAACAAGTTCTGCAGCGTTTGCTGCAGAATGTGAAGTGCTAATCCTGTCCGAATTGTACTGGCCCCTTTGTGTCTATACTGGTTTTGACTGAGGGAGTCCCTGGCCTGTAAGTGGTTGAAGGATGAGGGAGTACACAGGCTGGGGGGCGGAGGGAGGGAAATCCCTCTTAGAACTCCTTCGCAGAATCCTGCCTGGGCAACTGGTTTTGTACGCTGCTGCAGAAAGGGTACTGCGTTAGAGTGGACTTTTGCTATTTAGTACAGCTGTGTTGTCTACTGTCTGTAATTACTCTTTTTGAGTTTTTTTTAGTTCTTTTATTCTTCCTGTGGCTTTGCTTGGTTTGTCTTATGTTGGTCAGGCATCGGAATGGTTGTATCTTCCAGAATCAAAACAACCTGCCTTTTCCTTTTTTTCTTTGTAGCCTGTTTTCTTTTAGTTCTGTTTTGGATACTGTGTTACTCAGACCTAAAGAAAAGAATGACGTAGAGTATTATAGCGAGACTCAAGAGCTGTTGCGGACGGAGATTGTGAATCCATTGAGAATGTAAGTAAAGACGTGAACTGGTCTCTGTTCTAATATAAATTTTGTACTAGATCCTGCTGTGTATGCATTTCTATTGCAAACCTGAGAAGTTGGCTAGTTGCTGCTGCCTGTGTGTTCAGCTTTTTTTTTTTAAGTATTATTACTTGTTCTTCATGGTAAATTTCATCAGTGCTAACTGGAAGTAGTTATTCATCATTTGGTGATAAAATACTTTTGCTACTCTGTTTGGAAATGTGATCAGCATAAAGATATCTTAAAATTCCTTTAGGTATGAATGCAAAAACATTCTAAATACAAATTCTGTTTGTTCATAGCGTTCATATGTACGTGTTCTTAATGCTGCTGTTCTTGACAAGAAGAGTATTTGGGTTATCTTACATGGAGTTTCACAACTTAATAGATTTTGCAGGGCTTTAGAGGTTTCATTAATTTTTACATATGGGCTGCAAGTGGTCAAAACACTTGCATTTAACAGGAGCTTTGTAATTTTTTAGGCGCAACGAACAAAGGGAATAGGGCAAAAATTTGCATGAAAGGTTATTTGTCTTTATCTGCATGTTTAAAAAAGAAAAATAAGCTAATACAGTTGTAGTTCTGAAATTCTGTGGGATGTTACTGACCAATTTATCACAAAGTTTTTGTTTTGATTCCTGGAACAGAATGATGGCTTCTGAACCCTTGTTCTTACAAGAGTGTGTATACTTTGCCTGATGTGTGCCAGGGTTCTGTGCTATAGGTAGTGGGATACACACCAAGCAGCAGAAATGTCAAGTGGCTGAGAAGACTGAAAGTCTCAGTTCTCTTACCTTTCTACCATGCTTAAAACTTTCTTTGCACTTTTTGTAAAGTTACAGAGGAAAAGATTGAATGCTTGAAACTTCAGCTTCTTAGGTCAGCAATACAGTTCTGAATCATTTTGTCAAATACTGAATTATTTTTTTTTTGTTAACAACTCCCACAGTGCTATTATTGTGTGACATTCTGAATATGATGTATTAAGTACTGCAAATTAGAGTGAAAACAAATCAAAAGTAATTGACAAATCAGAAAACAGTTATCCCGGTAAGTTAATGTTTAGAAAGAGCTCTTAAAGGTTATACAAGAACATTGAGCACTGCACTAAACTTATCATGCATTAAAAAACCCTGGAAGTCAGATACGAGGAGCCGATACATAGTTTTGAAGAAATACTGTACACACGTAAAGAAGGATGCGAGAGCCTGTGTTTCAGCATTTAAAAGGTGGGGTTTTTTTCTGCTTCTCTGACTTGATCACAAACCAGCTAATAGCTTATTAAACCCATTTATCTTAGATATGGATATGTATGTGCTACAAAAATAATGAAACTGAGGAAAATACTTGAAAAAGTTGAGGCTGCATCAGGATTCACTTCAGAGGAAAAAGGTAACTGGGGAGGTTTTCCTTTCGTTGAGATTTGTAAGAACCATAATGTGAAGGAACTGAAATGCCTTGCTATATATTTATACTAGAACAAAACACAAATATTTCTCTGTAGCAGTAGTACCTCTACCAGAGATTTGTGTGAGCACTGAGTGGTAAAAAGGCCTTTTCTACTTCCTTGGGTCTGTAAGGAACCCTAGTTGAACCATTGCTGGATTTCTCTTCTTGATTTCCTGTGCCCATGTAACGCTCTTCTAGCAGTTAGGAGAGACCTAAGGTTCTTCCTCGAAAATGAAAAATGTGATAAGGCAGGGGTCCTTGTCCTCTTTCAAAATGTCACTTTGATTCCTGAGGAATAATCTTTTTGCTACAGCATTTCATTGTTACAATGGTTATGTAATATTTTACACAATAAAATGTGTAAATCATGTTAGAAAAATCAATTCCCAACCTTTTTGATCTTCTGCTGCATGTAATGATTAATGAGCATTGTATTATGTAGCCGTTCCATTTTTGTTTGGGAGAACACTATAATTTCTTTGTAAATGCTGAAAACTAGTTTTTATTGCAGTTAGTGGCAGGAAGAGAAACATACCAGAGACCTCTGTGCTGGGGGAGAACAGACCTCTGGGAAGCTAGTGCTGGCTGCATTCTTGGTTACAGAACTCGGTCTCTAGCTCAGTTGAACTTTGTACTATTGTGTGCTTTTTACGTAAGCGTTACTGTCACTACTCCTCACTGCTTCTCTGCAGTTTCACTGTTTTGAGAGCTTTTATTTCTCCTGGAAAAGTTGTGTGGCATGGAGTGATTCCTCTGAAATACAGAGCATCTTTTTGATCTTTACTGGAAAGCTTTGTTACCCTGTTGAGCCTGTATCTTTTATTAGGGCCATCTGACACCAAAGGAGTAAATAGAGGTTTATGTCATGAAAATGTTCATAGCTTGTCATAATCTTATGTGTTAATAAAGCTATAAAAATGAACTTTTACATTTTTCCTATTAGATTTTAAATGAAAGTTTTCAAAATTTTATCTTGAATAACGTCTCTGGTTTTGCATACTAACAAGACCTTTTTTTTTCCCTCCTCCCAGATCCAGAAGAATTTTTGAATATTTTATTTCACCATATTCTAAGAGTTGAGCCACTGCTGAAAATAAGGTGAGTGTTTTTTCTTTGTTGAACTCATCTATTTGTAGAGGCTGACAAATGCGAGACAGAGTAGCTGTTGCCTTTCAAATTAAGATGGCTTTTAGATCAGATTTGATTTATGATTCATATTTCTAATAAGATTCAATGTAATCAAGTTACATTGACAAATTTTACACTATTGCCTATGTTTTTTGGTAGGTGGGCTTTGTGCCACTGGTCTTTTGTTGCAAAAGCCCATGAACGTAGTTTCGTGAGAACTGCACAAAGATCCCCTGTCCCAGTGCTGTCTACTCGAGAGCCGTACTATCTTCCCGTTAGTTACGCTAAAGAGGGGCTGCTGTAAGAGGACCCCACAGAGTTCTTAATATGGCCTGCAGTTTATAACTGCTTATTTCTCGGACAAGCTGCAGAAATTGCTGATTTCTTCTTTAAGGCTAATAAAAATATTTCATTGGTTTGCCTTGATCAAGGTTGGCTTCTCGTACTTTATCAAACTGACAGATACTGGCATTTCTGTGTGCCTTCATTTGGGCTGTAGCACTACCAGGATTCAGCTGTCATGACTGAGTTTAACAGAGGTAGGATTGCTGCCCGCTGCTGTCACTGCTGGCTGGCACCTGATACTCTCGGGTTCCTGGCTGCATTCTGCGGCAGCAGCAGTGTTGCACGGCATTTCCCATAGTTTTTCAGGCTTTCCAAATTGCAGGAATTGTATTAGTATTCATGGTGTAGATGCCATTTGAGTATACTGAGGCTACTTTCTGTGGTACTTCTGTAAGGCAAGTCTGAAAAAGTTTGAAGGGATGAGAGACCAAGGCATGTCATGAATTTGGAACTGTGTTGCTGCTTCTGCCTAGACAAAGGTCTACTTCTAGGGATTTTTTTTTTTTTTATTTTCATTGTGTTTTTTTTTTTTTTTTAACCTAAACAGCAACAACAAAACCCAACTCCCCCCAAAAAAACTAAGCCACAACAACTGGTAACTTCCAGGCATGTATTGGGTCTCTATAGCAAAGTGTTTGAAGAGTAGCTTGCCGTTCAAGATCCTTACAATTGTTACTGCTGCTCTTCAATTCTATGAAATACAATGTGCTGAGAAACCCCTGTGGCTAATGTAGTATTCTGGTGAAACAGCTGGGATACAATACTGTAATTGTAATAACAGCTTTTATTAGTATAATCGGAATAATAGATCTTGAGTGAGAATGTATTTCTGGTTTTTTGGTAGTTAACAGGTGTGCTGCTGTGGCAGGAATCACAGCTGAAAGGAGTAAAGTAAAAGCAAGGGAAGATGCCTCTCACTCTACCTCTATGTTTCCGCATTGTCTTCCCTATTTCTTTAATCCCATGTCTGTAAATCTTGGCCTTCAAGGTTTTTGTCCTGTTGGTGCTGTACAGAGAACAGAAGTGACGCTCCACTGTTCAGCTTTTAGCACCAAAGGTGGTGTGTTTTGTGGCATGTACCCGAACGCTTTTAAGAGTAAGTCAGAAGTCTCCCTTCCCCGTAGAAAGAAGGCTTAAAATGAGTAATAGTAACTTTGAGCATCACACTCTTAGAATCCTCTCAACACCCAAGTACTTATTCTAAAAAGCAATGTTGCTTTTTAAGTGCTGGCTGGGATGGGAAGAGGTTATGATTTATAGCTAGTTTGATGAAAGTTCCCAGGAACTTTGACACAGATGAAAGAGCTCCTGCCTTTTTTCTTTTGCTCTTGGAGGCCAGTCTATGCTGTTTCTCTACGACAGCAAAATCTATTTCGTCAATGTGAGCAGTCATCTGTATCCTTTCTTCTGTCCTTCCAGAGTAGGCTGAATTACTCATCTGAAGCTGTCTTCCCAGATAGTTCCGTTACATAAACATAAATCTGAGATATTACCTGAAATCATCAGTACTTGATTTTGACTTTTTGCTTTGAAACGTCTGACCTCAAAACTTCCTTAAATTGGTAGCTTAATCCTTTGACCCTCTCCCTATCAATATAAAATTGTGTCATGGTTTTAGGATTCTTGTTGGGCGGATTTTTTTAGGGGGTGGTTTGTGGTGTATGTGTGTTTTGTTTAATGGGGGTTTATTTGTACCCACCCACCCCCTTTTTTTTTTTTTTTTTTTTTTTTTTTTTTTTTTAAGTGAGGATGAAGTTTTTCCAGACCATTGACTGTGGCATGCACTGGCAGCTACTGTACTGGCCTGCCTTTTGATGTTGGCCTAGGTGTGGAAGGCTTCTTAACAATTACAGCTGGACAGCCCTTAAATCTGAGTTATGCTTTTGGAGAGTTTGCTGTTAACTATATAGCTGGTCTAGCAACACTAGCCACCTGTGTGAGATTTCCACTGTAGGAAGCAGTGTAAACATCTCCCTGATTCAAAGGAAATGTTTCATTAAAGCCAGTCATTACTATTTTATTTTTTTTTAACTCCTTATCTGGAGTATCATACTGAAACTCCTACTTGTCTTTCCAATGAAAGCTGCTTCGGTGTGTTGGAGTTCTTGATGCATTTGCTTAGGGAGTATTTCTCAGTTGGTAGTTCAGTAATGCATAGGCATGTTTTTAACACATACTGCAAAACTTATGCTGCTTTTGCTTCTTAAATAAGTTTTTCTAAATTCAGCCCACACATAATGCTTGACTGCCTGTCATCTAAATGCACTTTGTGGTTGCTGGTTTCTTAAAGCACAATCTGTTTCAATGCAGAGAGGCTGTGATATAGACTGTTTTCTGGTAGAGGTTATTTTCCTAGTGAAGGACCATCATCATTACACTAGAGCTTCAGAATGTTTTGTTGTTTTTTTTTTTAAATCTGTTTTTTAGATCAGCAGGTCAGAAAGTACAAGACTGTTACTTCTATCAAATTTTTATGGACAAAAATGAGAAAGTTGGAGTCCCAACAATTCAGCAGTTACTAGAGTGGTCATTCATCAACAGCAACTTGAAGTTCGCAGAGGTTGGTGACAGCTGTTGCTTTGTTAGAAGTAGTGATACCATTCAGCAATGGGACAAAAGTATGATTTGGTGTGAAAACAAAATGTGGAGATGTTGGAAATGGGAGTACTAGATCAGTGGTACAGGTTGCCTACATTACAAAAATACTTCTAAGGTTGACTTAATGACATGTATCCTTTGGCCGAACAAGCCAAAGTAATTTAAGTAAAAACATTACTAAAAGAAAACTTACTTATTGCCAGTAAACTGTCTTAAGGACTAATATTTTGAGATATCTCTGTTTGTAAAAGGCCTTATAAAGGAAACATATGCTTTTTTTTCTTCCCTCCCTCAGGATGGGGGAGAGTTGTCCAGTATATTTAATATCGTACTTGAGCATGACTGGGACTTACAACATTTGTCAGTGATTTAGTTGCCACTTCCCTGTTTGTTTTTTCTTGTTTTTTTTAGCTGTAGTTTCTCTCAAAGACTTGGTTTTGTTTTGCTTACTGTCTTAATTTTGAAGTCAGTGGGTTGCAAGTTTAAATAACATGAATACATTTATAGCATTAGAAGTATGTCTCTAAATTTATGTAATTATCTATCTCAAGCTCATTACATTCTATTCTGGATTTTACCTAGGCACCTTCTTGCCTGATTATCCAGATGCCTCGGTTTGGAAAAGACTTCAAAATGTTCAACAAAATTTTTCCATCCTTGGAATTAAATATAACAGACTTACTTGAAGATAGTAAGTATATAACATTGTGTTGTGTAATGAAAGAGAGTTGTTGAGAGTGACTAACACAGTGAAAGTAAGTAATCACGGTAGTCTTGGTGGCTTTTTGTTGTTTGTTTTTTTTTTTTTAAATAAAAAACCCTAAATATTTCACAAGGTAGTGTGAGATGCTTAGGCTAAGGAGAAAGGGAAGTTTAGTGGCTAGAATGCCCCCCCGTGTCAATTAAAAGCTATAATTCAGAAGAATGAATAGAATGTGACTTCATTATATTTATTCAGTCTTGAGTATTGTACAGCTAAACTTATTTCAAGATGGTGTTAGAATTGAGTTATTAGCAGCAAAACATGATTATGGCAGGTAGGAAATCTTAAAAGCGAAGTGTAGCACTGATGTTGGTTAACAGGTATTTACGATGTTGACTATGTTTCATTAATCTTCATCAGTTTGTGCTGCTGCTTTCTAATCTTTTTGTCACTAGTTTATCAGACTAGAAGGGGAGAACCTGAGATGAGTATGCAAACCTGTGGCATGTAGTGATGGTGCATTTTTTTCAGCTATGAATACATAACTTTTTTTTTTTGTGGACTGATTTTTTTTCATTGCCTTACCTATGGGAAAGACACAGTTTTAAATTTGTGCTAAGAGTTACTAAAACTGCTAAATCTATTAGAATAATCATCTCTGAAACTGTCATGGCCTTTGCATTCATTGCATGGTGATCAGCTTATGCTATTTCTTTTTTTTTCCCTGATGTTGACAGTGACAGGGGCTGAGCTAGCTATATGATGAGAGTGGAACTAACTTGATTTAAAAGCCTGTTTTACTTGTTCATGCAATTGATATAATTTAATTTTTACCATCCTCTGTTTTGCAATTTACCAGTCTAAATGTTTTTCTGTTAAGGGAAGAAGTTAAACACAGTGGTACGTTTCTGATTTGATTGGCAATCTGGTTTTAGCTTTTTTTAATGTAGTGTTTTTCTCCATTTTAAGTAGCAATCCTCCCTCCTTTCCATATACCTCATCTCAAAAAACAAAAAAAAAGCCTCCCCAAGTTGAAGACTAATACCTTCTTTAAAAATGCAGCTCCCAGGCAGTGCCGTATATGCGGAGGGCTTGCTATGTATGAGTGCAGAGAATGTTACGAAGATACTGATATTTCTGCTGGGAAAATCAAACAGTTCTGTAAAACATGCAATACACAAGTAAGTTGTTATCTTTGTTATTGTACATGGGTTTAACCCAAATGGTATGCACTGTCATAATTGA
This sequence comes from Falco naumanni, assembly GCF_017639655.2. Classification (NCBI taxonomy): domain Eukaryota; kingdom Metazoa; phylum Chordata; class Aves; order Falconiformes; family Falconidae; genus Falco; species Falco naumanni. The sequence goes on from NC_054068.1 coordinate 16,523,426, forward strand.
AAAAAGGGCATAAACATGTAGGGAGACTTTCTTACCAGTAGTGGTGTAACTGCACCCAAGTACAGCGTAGGCTTCGGTGACAAATCAGGAACTCTGCTTGACCCTGCAATCTATCCATCAATAGTTTCTTACTAAAAGCACAGCAACTGCCAAATCCAGGACTGAATACAGTGTAAAAGTAGTAATCGTAGGCAGCTTGGAATCTGTTTCCTGTCACCTGCTTGAAATCCTGATTTTACATACCTTGTTTGAATTGATAAATTCATGACACAGAGCCACTTAATTTTGAGAGCCGTTTGGCAACGTGCGTGAAGCTGTCATAGTCATGGCTTGTTTTCAAGGCTGAGCATTGAAATTGTTGCATTAAATCCAACCTCCCTTCTAACCTGAGATTTTGAATTTTCTGAGCAATATTGAACTACAGCGGTGGGGAAAAATAGAAGAACCGGTTAGCCTGCTACCATTATTGCAGTTCCTTCTCTAATGCCATTAATCTTCAGTTCAGCAGTAATGTTCTTTTTAGCTTTGTCTGCCACTGAAACAAATAATCTTATAGTGTGTTTTTTCTCTTCTGAAATATCGCTTCAATTGTAGGTTCATCTTCATCCCAAGAGACAGAGTCATAAATTCAATCCATTGTCACTACCTAAAGATCTGCCAGACTGGGACTGGCGACATGGCTGCATCCCATACCAGAAGATGGAGTTGTTTGCTGTTCTCTGCATAGAAACAAGCCACTATGTAGCTTTTGTTAAATATGGGAGAGATGACTCGGCCTGGCTTTTCTTTGACAGCATGGCAGATCGGGATGGTAGATCTTTTACTTATTCTTATTTATTTACGTGTATTACTATTTAAAATTTCATTGCCTATTTCTTAATGCTTTGGGGATGTTAATATCATTTAACTTGGTGGATGTACTTGATGCTGGGACACTAATCTTGTCCCAGCCTGATCTCAGTCCATTGATTTCATAGCAGTCGCTGATCTCATAAGCAGAATTTCACCTCAGCTGGATACCTTAGTAAGTAAATGGTACAGAAGTAACTACAGAAGTTTTCCTAGCGTGACTTCTTATACATTTTTCTATACTTTGCAGGTTTGGCAGAGACAATTAATTTTAAATAATCAACTGCAGGAGTGTGTTCTTTCAGTCGATATTTAAGTGGATGTACACAATTATCAGACTGCAAATATTTTTATTGCTTTTGCTTAAATGATTTAGTGTAGGCATCTTTAGAGTAAGAGAAATAGTAACATATTACGACATCTATGCCATTGCTTTGGATCTCTTTAGTTATCAGTGGAAAACTGTTACCCTGTAATAATACACATGTCAGTAAAACAAGTGTTCTCTTAGATACTGCAGCATTAAATAGTGTTTAAATAAGGACTGTTCAATTCTGGTGCCTGAGAAAACCAGTAACAGATAAGTGTCAGACTTAAAGTAACAATTCTTTGTATGAAGAATTCTTGAACCCCTCTGTTACAGAGGCTTTGGTGGGGGAGAAGAGTCTTGCCTCCTGTTGAAAATGAAACTGCTACAGGATTAAAATCTCTGTCTTAGAAAAGAAAGCTTGATTGCCTTCTGGTTCTAGTGCGCTTGCAATGTGTATGACTTGGGTTTGTAAAGAACTACTTTATTATGTAGTATGAATGTAGATCACATGAGATGCTCACTGATGTACCTCTTGCTGATCTTAGAGTTTTTTTATATCACAAATGCTTTTCTTCAGCTAGTGCTATAAGCTAAAAACGTCTGCTGGGGAAGTGTCATGGATGTTCACACTTGTGTTGTTTGAAACACATGTGTTTCACATGGAAAATGGCCAGGAGCAAACTCTGCCTTAGTCTTGCACGTCAGGTACAGACACTGATGGATTATTAATTCATCTGCAGTTAGCAGTTGTCACGTTCCTACCAAATTCATTCAGGTCATTCTCCCCAAGTCATACAGAATTTGTGGAAACAAAAATCCAAAGTTCTCATTCTGGTGGGGGTTTTGTGGGGCATGGTGAGTGTGTGTTAGTAAACACTGTAAGATATTCTGACACCAATTGTGATTCTTTTCATATAAGTTTACCCTGCAGTAGTCAAAACCAGAGAGGTTTTTTTTGGAAGGCATTTTTCAAGAACCGCTGATGCTGTCATAGTTAAAGTACATGTATAAATGTAGATGCTATCCTAATCTGTTTCTCTCTCTTCCCTTATGGTTAAAAGGAGGTCAGAACGGCTTTAACATTCCACAAGTTACCCCATGTCCAGAAGTTGGTGAATATCTAAAGATGTCTCTCGAAGAATTACACTCACTGGATTCCAGAAAAATTCAAGGTTGTGCACGAAGACTACTCTGTGATGCTTACATGTGCATGTATCAAAGTCCAACGATGAGTTTATACAAGTGAACAATGTCCTCTGGAAAACTGAAGAAACAACATAGAGTTATCGACTGTTGTATTTGCTGCGTTTTTTGGTTAGTTTCAATGCAACCGTTGCTGGCAATGGAAAAAGTTGACTACGAGAGCAAAAGGATTACTGTTCCAAAAACTACATGTGGAGTTCTGTAACTGAAGTATTTAAGCATTTTGCACTCTAGGAAGTGTGCTTGTGTGTGTTTGTTTTATAAACAAAGTCTAAGCGATGTTACTAAAACTTAAAGCTTTAAGTGCATTGATTATACACAGGCTTTTTTGAAATGTTGAAGGTGGAATTACATCAGGAGAAACCTCCTTAGCCCATGGAGATAAGGATACACAGTGTTCCTGCTCAGTGCATTCATGTGGACCAAGGATAATTCTCTCTGCCCTCCACCCCCACCACTTCTCCCCCACCCTTGATATTAGCAACAGAGGTACTCTCTATTCAAGAGAGAGTAACTTCAGTTTCAGTAAGATAAATTTTAGACTGTTCATTGCCTATTGATTCTGTTCTGTCTACTACATTCTTTTCCATTCACACATTTACATCTTCAAAAATTAACGTTCATTTCAAGATCTGAATTCCTATCTTGTGAATTATCAAGCACAGAGATTTGCTATCTGTTAACTTGCAATTTTTGGAGAGGAAAAAGAGGAGGAGAAGAGACTATTAAGGGGAAGTATAATTGCTGAAATATAAAATTAGCAATGAATGTTAACAGATGTCTTTTTCTCAGTGTCTATTTTTAAAGAAACAAAGCAGTCTGGAACAGAACAGCAACTATATACAAATGGTTCGAGGACAAAACAATAAAATAGTGGATTGCCTCAGGGAATGTTACTGAAGTGGATTCTGGTTCTTGGTAAACAAAACTGACTTTTCTACAGTACATTAAGCTACTACCTGGGCATATGTTATGCATCTGACTTTTTTTAATTTATTTCAGGATTACTAATCAATATTAAAAATCTCTGCCTGGAACGATGAAACTATAAATAAGAGTAGCTCAGAGTTTTACTGTATACCAAGTACCTAATGAAAACTAACTTGAAAAGCTGCAAAACCTGTGTTGATGTAAAATATTATACTTGGAAGCCTGTTGGTTCCTGTTTGCAATGAAATACTGTTGTTCTAGTTGCTTTTTAGCTATTTCTGTCGACACTGACTAGCAAACATGCAACTATATATATACAGTAAAATCTGGTTATACAAATTGCATATATATGAGCTGTACATTTTCAACTCTAAGATGTTTTATAGGGGAAACTTCCCTTTTGGGATCAAGTTATAGAAGGAGTAGTCACAAAATGTAACAGAGGAAAAGCCACTTTGAAAAAGTCACCGTTCTAAAGACAATGCAGCCTCATCCCTTATTGTAGAAAATGTAGTTAGTTTGTTCTTGGAAAACCTAAAATCTTTCTGTGGGACACACTTGACCACAGAACAGTATTAGAGAGAGCTTGAAGGACTGATCTGTCTAGTGGCTAAAGCACGGGCTGCGGCGGGAGTTGACCGTTCCGTTAGCCACTGCATGAAGCGTGCTCTAGCTTCTCGCTCTCAAGAGCAAGGAAGTTACTAGAAGTGACACCGTTGCTTCTGCCTCTGTTAGTCTCCTGCCTTCCATGTTCCCTTGCCTTATTTATCTAGTCTGTGCGCCTTGGCAAAACTCTTGAAATGCTCTTGGAAAAAAACCCTTTGTTTCTTTAGTGTCAGTACCACTCTGAGCTCTTGAACACTTTCTCTCCCGAAAAATTTCAGCAAGGCTTGAGGTGATGAATTCTATAACCCATCTCTCACCAGGTTGGTTATTGTCCATTGGCTCTTCCATGGCTACATACTATCCTGCTCTGAGACAACAGCTGCTTAGAAACGTCAACAAAGATGCCACAGAAGCTTCTCATAGGCAATGTAAGGTGAAAAGACCAGTTATAGGTCTTGGATAGGCAGCTTGTATTTATTAAAATGAGAAAGCACTTACATGATCTGAGCAGCAGGTACGGTAACCTACCCTTGGCTGCATATTGAAGAGGAAGTCTGGTGGCGGCCTCCAGGTACCTCAAGTGATACTTTTAGAGAGCAGTTTGCAAAGCAGAGGCAAGAGGGGGCATGCCAAAAAAAAAAAAAAAAAAAAAAAAGGCAATAATACTGCAACGGACTCTTACCTTGTTCTCTACCAAGTCCGACACCTTCATTCGCCAAGCCGAGTCTGATCCCTTCATTCGCCCAGCCCCACCGTCACTGGCAACCGGGAAGTCGTTGCAAGCGGGCCCCCTTCTGAACAAGGAGCAAACAAAAGGCTTTACAAAGTGAACAAGCACAAACCTGTGTACCAATGAGACTGATCTGAATGTCTGGATTCTTTTTTTCTCTATCCTAGATTTACTTTCTGGTTTTCCCGGTGCATTAACTTTCATATGTCTTCCACTTGTCATTTCTGCCCCCCCCATATATTACATACTACGTAAAGGTAGAGTTACCTTACCTCTTCCTGCCAGAACTCTTTGAGAACAGCCTTGGAACTGCTACAAGCCAGAGGGGAGACTTGGACTTGGCAACTGTATCAAAGTTTTCTAGGTGAATAATCTTGTAGCAAAATGTTCACTCTTTTTTTACAACTGCAAATATCCAAGAACCCCATTTTTTCAGGATGCATATTCTGTTAGCAGAAGTGAATTAAAATAGATGGATGTAAATTAACTGCTTGGCTTCTTGCCTCCAGTCTTCTGGCCTTCGACTGGAAATGGAAAACAAGTTGTGGGAACGCTTACTGTGCTGCACGTAGCGAATGTACAGAAAAGAGAAAAAAAAAAAAAAAAGGGAATTTCAATGCATTATTGTGCACGCTTCTTGGTGACAAATACTGTGTTTTGAAATGCCGGCAGTACCTTACAGCCTGTGTTTTGTACTACTTTATATTATTACAAAACAGTAAGTAGTTTTGCAAACAGTATATGAATACTTGATTTGTTGCTTATCAGTTAAGACAGCAGAGATGTCTTCTATGCTTTATGGTGTACTGCATTGGATTGGAGATGATCCGGCAATGTAAATGAAATGTTATGGAAACTAACCTACATTTTTATTTCCTTTCTCAGAAAGGCGTATACAGACAGAAAAGCGATTTCACTGTGAAAGGAAACTTGTAAAATAACTTATATACAAGGGTAAGAAACTGTTTTTAGCCTTTGGCATCTGTTTTGGGGAATTGAATAAGCTATTTTGAAGAAACAGCCTGTGTTTTAAAGGATCTAGTGCTGTTAAATAATGTCCAAAGATTCCAGTGACTAAGCACCCAATTTTTATGTGTTTAATGCATTTGAGAACCTCCGCATCAGATCCTTTTTTTTTTTTTATATGGTGAATATGCCCATAAATTAATAGCACTTAGATCATTGCTTTATGGTTTGGCTCATAAGTATTGCTAACAATGGCCTTAACCTGTAAGTAGGAACATGCATAGAAAATACAGTTCTTGACAGCCTGTAAAAATGTAAAGTTTCATAATACATAAAGTTTCATAATCGGGGAGAAAAACTGCACCCCTACTAATTTTCAGAAATAGAGGTTCAAATCAATAGAAAACAAATCACTGTGTCCCTAAATGCTTATTTTTAACATAGAGGGTAAAGAGAAAAGCTATTAAAGGTGATGCCTTACACATTACTAAAACAAACCCAAACAAATCGCCCCCAAACTCACAGAAAGCTACGTCAGAATGCTTGTGTTCTGGGGTGGGAGGTAATTGGAGGGGAACAAAAAAAACAACCCACAAAAGTATGTTAAGTAAAAGTCTTTCTAATATCTGTGATACTGATTCTGTGCTTTTGGAAACGTAGTACTGTGTTTTACTAAACAGCCTGTCAGATTTCCATTTTAGTCAAGTACTATGTGTAACAGGAATTAGTCATAATCATAAATGGTTCATTTCAATGCACTTACTTTTCTCGTGCACTTTATACTCCACTGCATAGATTAACGCGGTCACCGCAGTCCCTAGCGATAGCCTGTTCAATACAATACTGAGGCACAACATGCTGCAAACTGGAATTTTATGGTTTCAGAACTGAGTTGGTGTAAAAAGCAGCTTGAAAGCTTTGTGTATTTTTACCACTGTAATGAGGCATGTTTTTCTCTGTTGTTGATGTTTTGCTAAATAAACATCCCATGTTTTCTGCACAGATAGTCTCTTAAACTTACAAAGGCTGTCTCCAAGAATGCATTAGAGACAAACCATTGTATCAGGTTGCCCTCAACTAGCCTTAACTTTATTTTTCCCCCAATGGTGGAGCGGAATTAGCTGCTGCTGGAGAGGAATGTACCATGTGCTCTTTCTGTATCGATTAAAAATATTATTCTTATGGCTCTATTTATTTCTTTGGGGGCTTGGAGTTTTGGGAACGTCACAAACAATGACAAACACAGTGTTGAACTAGCTTTTCTGTACTTAAAGAAGGATTTCCTTTTACATACTTCTTATAGTCTCTCAATTTCAACATTTCTAGGAAACTTAGGAATTGATGTGCTGTATCAAATCAGGTCCAAGTATACCGCTTATGTCTTAACCAGTTAGTACCTGATACTATAGTGGAAAACGAACAAAAAGCTGCTGTAGCTAGCTAGTTTGCCTGTGAGGAAAAAATACATTTATTTTTAAATACTTAGTACATTATCTTACTGACCCTTGATGATCAGCTCCTCCCGGGATCATGCTGTAGCTTCAGTCCTGCTCCACAGCTGCCATTCAGAAGACCTGCACACAAAGTTTACGTGCATTTTCTATCTAGAAAAATAGGTCTATCCCGTATTTCTGCATTTATTTATTTTTTTTATTTCCTGATAGTAATAATAATAATGAAGAACGAGTCCTACCTGGGACTGTAAACGGAACGCTGTCAATTTAAGTATTTTAAAAATCTTCATCTTATTGCCAATACTTAAACGCTTGTAAAAATACTTGCAAAAAAACATTTTTCAGAAATGCATTACCTGCTTCTGCAGTGTGAAGTGCTGGTTTGTTCGAAACTGTATTTTCCGTTTGCAGTAAGATGTTTAACAGCTAAAGCTGAGCCGCCCCCCTGGGAATGTCTGGGGAACGCTCACCTCAGCTCGGTGGCCGTGGGGAGCGGTGCCGCCCGGAGCCCCGCTGTGCCGGCAGGGATCGGCCACCAGAGGGCAGTGCTGGCGCCCGCGGCCCGGAACAATGGAGACGGATATCCATCCGCGCCGGTGCGGCTGTTGTGATCCCGGCTCTGTAGTCCTGCTCTGAAACAGACTTTGGGGATAACGTCATCAGGTACAGGTAAAACTTTCACAGGTTTATAAATTTCAAACACACCAAATCTCAGGTCTTTAGCTCAGGATTGGCAGCGTGCGTAACTCCCCGAGGGCCGAGCCCGCAGTCGGTTCAAGCGCAGGGAGCGGAGTGAGTGTCCCCACTGCCCGCGCGGGGGACCCGGGGGCTGCATTGGCATCTCCCCGTGCCGCCTGGGCCAGGGCAAGGTGGCACCAAACCGCCTGTGGGCTTGGGCCAGCAGCGCACCACAAGGTGCTGGGAGGGGAAACTGGAAGCCAAACTTGGAGCCAAATGAAACCCCAGTTTGAGTGGCTACAGAGGCTACTACTGGGAGATGTGAAATACTTAGGAGATCTTGGGGCATTTGTAGAGCTTAGTGGAAACTAACGAAAACTGTAACCAACTGGAATGCAACAGTAATATTTCAAACCAAAAGCTTTCCCACAGAACCAACCATCACAGAGAAAAGCCCCGTCTGAGTCACAGTCTTCGCCCACTTCACGAGGAGCGGGTGCGGCCATGCTGCGGGCCCGGCGGGGCGGCCGCACCCCCGCTAGCCCTGCCTTCTGTCTTTAGGCTCTTCCTCCGAGACGCGCTCCTGGCCCGCTCAGGAACGGTTCCCCCGGGAGCAGGGGTAGGAATGGAGCCGTTCTGGGGCCAGAGGGATGCCAGGGCACCAGGGCACACGCGCTCAGCTGCAGCAGCACCGACGCCTGGGTTGGCGAGCACCTCGTGGTTCCTGCCATCGGTTTGCTCTTCAGGCTGATGTTCCGGCACTGCGCTCAGGGCCCCACAGCCCTGCAGAGCTGCAGGTGGCCATGCAGCCCCCTGCCCGGCCCCCGCTCCCCTCACCTCTGCCGGGGAGCGCTGCAATGCCAGGGGTGGGGGGCCCATGGCTGCGGTGCCATGCACTGGGGAGGTACTGCCTGGGGGATCGTGGTGCCACATGAAGCAAGCAACGATAGAAAGAGACAGGAGGGAAAAAAAAAAAGAGAAAAGGGTGATTATTGAGTCACAGCACAACCCAGCTGCTGCGTTACCTGCGTCCCGATGGGTGAGGGTGCAGGCCGGCACCCCCCCAGCCCACAGCCAGCCTCGTGGGCGGTGACAAATACATTTGATGCATTTTATAACTGTTTCAGTAGTGCACTAAAAACATTTACAGAAAGGAAAGTAGAAAAAATCCCAACAAAACCCAGCTCACAAAAAAACCCCATCCCATGTCATAGCCCTAATGGTCAAGTTTTTGTGTATACAGAAATTTGATAGTGGATATTGCTATTTATTAATCAATTTTATAATTTAAATCTATTGATTAATTTAAATGAAGAAAAAGCTGGAGCTTTTCTAGGTCTAACTATTCTTTATACGCATTGATAACTGAAATAATGCTGTGTGCATGTTTCCTGCCTCTGTATATGCACGACACCATTTGTGTGTTAATGCTGATGCCCTCTGATCCGACAACTGTTAAGCCACGGATCTCCCCCTCCCCACCCCCCAGGTTGATGCTGCAGCAGTGGGTGAGCTACAGCCTTACTGATGCTGGGGTGGGATGGGGAGCTGGTGGGGCTGGACCTCCTGCCCACACCCCACTTCTGGGCAGGGGTAGTGGCATGCAGTGTCGCACCCCGAGCCCAGAACATGCTAGTGTTTCATTATGCCCCCCCAAAGCTGGGCACCACCTGCCTGCCTCTCTGGAGGCAGCCTGCAGCTCCAATGGAGCCATCTTACGCTGTCACATGGTAGCTACACATTTTTGGGAGGTCGGTAGCAAATAAGGTGGTTTGGTTCTTTTCCACTCCTCCCAGTGCCTACTTAAACCCTGGTTTAGGTAACTAAGTCCCTGGGGGCATTGGGGGTGGTAGGGGTGGAGTACAGCCATACTTCTTTGGGGTTTTGCCACTCTGTGCGGCGCACACCGGGTGTTCCCACTCTGGGAAATGTCCCTGTCCCCACTGCACCAGGCAGCACCCCTGGACGGGGCTCTGCCTGCAAGGTGGTGACAGCCTGCAGGCAGCTACAGAAACATGGCTCTGGCAGGCTGACACCCACCCTAACAGAAAGGCAAACCCAGCTTAACCAAATGCTTTGCAAACTTCCTACCTTCAGGCTTCTAAATTTTTGAGGCATCTTCTCTTCCCATCCTGTTTATCCTTCGTTTTCATCTGATTCCCTGTTCCCTGAAGAGACATCTGGGAATGCAAGGGTAATTGCATATAAGTTGCATTGTAATTTCTTTTTAAACAGTCTATAAATTGGCTGGATTCTCCTTCACTTTCTAATGAGACCAGTCTGTATATGCTAGCGCTCACGTGTCAAGATGCTATTCACTAGGTAGCATCTCGCATTCCACACTGCATGTTGTTTGGTTTTTTTCTAAACCATGCAAATTTCCCACCTATCAAAGCAATTTGCAAAGGTAATTTTGTTTCTACTCATCTATTACAATAAATCAATGAATAAATAAATTATAATGCAGCAATTAAATGTATAATGAGATGGGCAACAACTATTAATAAATGCAGAGCTAGTTGCCCAAAGGTGAACAGACATCCCTTCTCTTCTTACAAGTCAGGTAATGATCCTTCTATGGTCGAGAAACAAGCAGCTGCTAAACATGTAAATGAAACCAAGGGATATATGAGTTCACACTTACAATACTGTTCTTCAGCCTCAGTATTATTGTCACATTATCGGTTCTTCTGTGACTTTTCCTCTGAATATTTAAAGACGGGGAGGGGTTATGTAATTATTTTTAAACATCCTTCTGCCAGATGACTGTCTGAATGAACCCAACTGTGTTGCTGAGGCGTTGGCTCCCTTCAGTAACCTAACTGGTACAGCATGGCTGAGTTTTATCCGGGCAGAGCAGTTATAAAGCCAGTTTTGATCTACAGCATAACCCAAAAGAAAATGCTGAAATTCCATGAGGAACTGAAGTCCCTTTTTGAAAAAAAGGAAAAAAAGAAAAAATAGAATTCAGCATTATTAAATATCAAACCTGAACCAAACAATACAAGCAGGTATATCTTCTAATGTTGAATATGGCTGTAAATTATAACATCACTACTGCTCTCAGTAGTTTGATATTGGCATAAGGAAAAAGCAGAATGATCTTAAAACCTTTTTGCCCCAGAGTTGTTCCTGCTATAGTAGGCATGCTCCTGGTTCACGTTTCTTCAGTTTCCATCTATCTTCAATATTGTTTTCCTATTCAAAATCAAGTGCCAGAGAGTTACCATTTCATAGGAACATTCTTATTTCTTTCTTCAATAGCCACAACAGTGAATGCCTTGTAATTTTACTCCCACTTTTTTCTGAAAGTGCGTGTGCACTCTCTTTCTCCGTCTCACCTCTCCATGTTTGCATTTACCCACACGTATGCTCCACCACCTGAGATCACATTATTCAGAAAATTTGTTTTTAAAGGAATGATTGATGCATTTGCTGGTTTTGCCCCAGTCTGAGCTGACTGGCAAAAATGATCCATTAACACGGGGCTGAGAAGATACAGCATTGCCCAGAACATCAAGTTGTTTATCTAAAATTTTCTTATACTTAGAAGAATAAGGGTTTTCTCCCTCCCCTGCATAGAGTTTGAGAATTTCAAGGGCAGCTCATTAGTTAGCAAACTTCAATGAAGCTACAGTGGTTGATTTATTGTAATAGATGGCAGGAAACAGAATTATCTTAGCAAATTAGTTTGGCTGATAGGAAAGCTGGCCACCTGATAAGACAGTGCTGACGTCTGACCTGACCTGCACATGCTTCTGATGGAGTTACGCTGATTCACAGCTGAGGATGAGTTGCTACACTTTTAACAAAGTGCTCAGGAAGAACAAACAAGCCAGCCGCGAGCGTGGCCAGGAACTGCATGCAGTATGGTACCTGGAAGCACTGTCCTTGAGACTGTCAGGCACCCTGCAGCTTCTGGCAAATGTGAGAAATATTAGCTGAGCTGTTCATAGTTTTTATACAGCTCAAACACTCAGCAGGAGGCTGTTTCACAGAGGAAGCTGGACGTGTTTTTTTCAACTCGCATATTGCAGTCACAGAAGTTCAGCTGTATTTATCTACCAACCCTAATGCAGCAGTTTCTTCGGCCTTCCATGCTACACCTGGGTCTCTAAAACCCAGCAGCAGCTGGCACGAGGGGGACCTATGGCAGTCAGTTACCTATAGGGCTTCTGCTCAGATACACAGGCTTATAAGGATCTTTCATGCAGATAAAACCAAAAGCATCCAACTCTCCCCCAACACTTTACTAACTGACTATTCCCACTTTTCCTGTTTAGACAGGAAAAAAAAGAAATCCCAAAGCTTTTAAGAAGTTCACAGTATACGTTATTTAGCACTGAATGCACCTGTCTCCCCAGTAGTGTGCAGAAGCTGTTTAAAATCAGACAGAAAAAAGCCCCCCAAAACCCAAAAACATATAGATATAACAAGCTCTTATTTGAGAAGAATTCAGTTTGGGAATTGCCATTAACTGCCCATGTGGTTGTGGAGAGGGAAAAGTGGTCATAAAACGAAGTAAGAGCTTGCCTGCCATACTTCATCTTGCCCTTGCTCCCTGGAGCACAACAGCCAGGGTGGGGACCATAGGACAAAAGTCTTCAGGTGACACTGTCAGTGGATTGCTATACAAGGCGCTCAGAAGACATTAAATGAATTTCTAGGCAGGCATTAGATGTGCCTCCAGCTTCACGTTGGGCTGCTGAGGATGTCATGAAGAGTTTTTCGGCACAAGCACAAGCTTTGCCAGCAGGCCCCAAAGGATCCGCCCCAGACAACTGACAGTTTTCATCTCTTTCATCCTTTGGAAGCAATTACCTCCCATGCCCTGGGACACCCACAGCTCGGTCAGGGATGCTGATTGACCTCACAGACAAAAATTTTGGAGTTTAGTGCGGCAATTGATTTCATGCACTAAGTCCAGTCCCCCATGAGCTCAAAACGGCAGAGTTGTGGAAGACCTCATCCTAGAAGCAGGCTGAGAAACATACACAGAAGTCCTGATCCCAACAGATACCGGTATCAGCAGGTGGTCAAAGCCTTGCCACTTGTTAATCCAGGTGTCCCACATATTTATAAAGAGGGTGTAGAAATGAGTGAACGACAGGAGGTCACACTGTGGTTAGCAGCGTTCATCCTGCCTTTCCAGAGGCCGGGAAGCCTGCTAGACCTTCTACAGCCAGAACCAAGAGCCACCTCTTTTAGTTCTTACAACAAGTGTGGGGAAATTAAATGATAAACAGAGAGAAATACAAGATAAACATTGGGGTGAGGGGTGGGAATAAACCCTTTCTGCAAGGTAAGAACTCAGTGATAAATAGATCTGTGCATATTTCCCAGCCTCATTCCTCACTTGCCAAGTCTGATGCTATTTTCATTAGGCCATGTTACCATACATGTCATTTTATACAAAGGTGCAGTATATCACAACTGGAGGTTGAGGTGCTTGTAGTGAACACAAATGAGCTTGTAATGGTCCATCTGCTTTGATTTTATTTAGTGATCCCTCAAGGGCTGGGAGCTAGAGTGAGAATAACAATGCTTCAACCCATCTGCTATTGTAGTACCAGCTCCAGTTGAATTATCACATGTTCTGAGTGGCTGGCATATGCTGTGACATAAAGCTACAAGAAAGTGTTGCTCTCCAGCTGTTGTGTTGACAAATACTTTTCAGCCAGTCATTAAGTTCAGCTCAATAACCAGGGGGAAACTGCAGCTAAAAGTTGATTATTATTTCATTTTATTTTAAGCATTAGAAATCACTAGTACAATATATTTTATTTAAAAATGTGTCACTAAGGGCACACATTGTATATGAGCTCTAACAATAAAAATTTCTCTGTGATGCCCATAAATTTCTGTGTTATAGGATTGGATGGGCATCTCTGTAACTGACAGTGTAAATCTTGGTAATGAAACTATGGCTAACCTTGTTTAAGCAGCAGCACATCTGAAACCGCGTTATGTATAAACTTGCTGGCTTAGTGGTGCTATGAGCCGTGAGCGTGCCTGACCGCAGAAGGAACGACTCAGAAAGGGACGCTGAGCTGCGGCCACATGCAACGATGGATAATTCGGTCGTCTTTCGACTGAGAAGAAAAGTGAGCAGAGACCCCTGTAGAGACATTTACCCAGCGGATGTGACAGGTTCGGGTGGCTCATCTGGGCTGCAAGGTGCGATTGCTAAAAGTGGCCGCTAATTTTGCCTTTGTTCACTCTTCCACTGTTGGTGGCCTGCTGAAGAGCTCAGGACACTCTGGAAACACCCCGATTTGTGCCCACAAGGCACACTTGTTTTGGAGCAAGCCTTGGAAGAGTATTGGTGGATTTCTGCTGACAACGGTCAGATTTTCCCCTTCTCCTTCCTCTCTCTACCCTGTCCTCTCAGGGCTGCTGTGGGTATGGAATCCATCACTGTGCCTGGGAACAAAATAAAAGGAATTTCCCACAGCTTCAAAGGCTGATATACAGCCAGATGTATGTAGGAAACGTGAGGTCCCCTGCACAATCCAACATTCCCCTCCTTTGGCAGATAACATACCCAGAGAGGGCACATGCCTTTTGGGCACTGTCCGCCGTTCAGCTGACACATGCTCAATGAGAATGGAGCAAATAAAATCTGTTCTTGGTATTCAAAGACACTCTCCAGAATTCTTGTCCCTAATCTGAGGCAGCCCCGCTGTGGGTGGAGAAGGGATTGGTGAGGGGTTAGAACCAGGAGACACTAAATGATGGTACCAAACCCTCAGTAGTGCTGCTGCCGCCCCAGGGAGGCAGGGCGGGCTCTCCGGAGCGTGGGTCTCGTGCCTTTCTGTTAACCATTGCATTAGGGATTCAGTTCTTAAATACGACTTACGTTTGTATTTTGTCTCAGAAAAACAATAGGCGCTGTTCGTACTGAAGCATTTCAGTTCTGGAGGTTTATATTTCCTATTGTATCCAAAGACCTGTGGGTGCCAGCTGTCACTGGTGCTGCCGTTGTATTATGATCCCCTGGCTAGTGCAGGAATTGTTGATTACGTTGCCTTTTGAATCAGTTGATTACCATGAATAATAGGCCAAAAAGGCTGTCAGCATTTTGACTTTAACTATAACTGTTACAATTAATTATGGGTTTAATTAGCATATATGCCTAGCAGTAGAGAATATAATACTTCATGGGTAACAGATGATCCTGCAGCTGTAACATAAAGTGTGATCCAGGTTGGGATACAGATAGTTATTAATAAATGGCTTCTATTGTTTGAGGTCCTTATTTATACAAATTAGTAGGCACGACATAATCAACCCAAACTGTATAATTTATAATAATTGATTTCATTTTGACTGACCACCAGTCGGCCTACTACATGCCCTCAGAAGAAAAATAGCCCTATTAGGATAAGTTTAATCCTAAACATAGCTAATGAATCCTATTACTTTAAGGTCATATTTGAAGGTTTTGTTAATTGTCAGAACCATTTTAAATTGATTAGAGTTAAATTAAATCAATGTAATGTTTAGAAAAACAATATTTCTAATGGATGAGGCCAAGCTGACCTCGAATAAACATATTTATCAACCGATTTCAGTGAATGAGAAGGCTAGCAGCTGGGCTCATAATTCATGATTGTCTATAATATGGGAAATGTCACTATCTAAGCCATTAATTATGTCAGGTAATAAATCTGTTGCTCACAGTTGAGCATTTGCCAGTTGGGGTGACAATCCCCTCAGCAAGGTTATGATGTTTAGAGACTCTCTCCTCCCCTAAATCCACACTCTACAGTAGCAGAACAACGACATACAACTTTAGGGGAAACGAACGTAGTGTTTGCATAACTGCCAATTACCTGACAGCATGCCAGACTGCGGTAACTTAGTATGGAATCATTTCTTTACCAGGGCATTTCAAATTACAAGGAAAAAGTTTTGCCGAACTATATAACAACATTTCCCAGGCTAGAGAGGTCAGAAGCTATTAATAGTTCCTTACAGACCACTATTAAGTGATTGGTTTGCAGCAAATATATTGAGTGGCGACATGTATAATGATCAGAGAAAGAATTGTTTTGCACAAGCTTGAGAGTGTGAGAAATTCAGAACAGGTTAACATAAGCTAGGCTACATTATATTTCACAGGTAATGACGGGTACAGTTTAATACAACAGGCCACAGGAAAAATGATACACAGAAGTAGGATCAGTTTAAGGTTAATCATGCATTCAGCAGCTTAGGAAAATGTCTGGCATTATTGCAGACAAATGACACAAAACATCTGCTCTCTGTTCAATATTTTGTCAAAAAAAGAGCAAAGGTAAACTAAATTTTCATAAAGAAAGAGTGAGAAAATAGTATAAAAATGGCACAGCAGTAACCAGAGACAGATAAATTCTCATTTGTATAGTATTATATGTGCAGCATGAGCTGTCTAATGTTGAACAGATCACAAAAGACTGAGTATGAGTAACACAATCTTTCTTTCTAAAAAGAATAGCATAAGTGATGAAAAGTTCACTAAATAAAAAGAATCTGGAGCTGTTCAAAAGGATTTTCTTGGGGTGCTTTACCCATTCTCTAGAACTAGACTTTCCATTTTGCATGTCAATACAAGAAAACTCGTTCTGACCAGCATGCTGAAGGAGCACTGTGTTTGCAATGGGTGCATCTTCCTCTTACTGGAGGCTATCCTGCGTTCGGAACATCAGCTGGTTCTTGTATTTCGTGTTCAGCCGTAAGCTTCAACACTGAATTTGACCATTGGCCCTGAACTGTACTAATAAATGGTCACATCCTGACAATCATAATCAAAAGTTAATATAGCCTATGCGACCTTAGATTTTGCACCCAGCAGGTACAATGCACTAGCAGTTTAGCACTGCACTCGCATGTACATCACTGACAATTTGGAACCAAAGCGTTGGCTTCATAAATCAGATATGTGCCTTCAGTGGGCCACGTCAAATGGCTCTTAACATCCACAGGTACATTGTGAATTGGCTTTTTTTTTTGCCTGAAGCGTATCAACAGCTTCATAAAAAGTAGTTGTGAAAAGAAGAAGTACTCAAATGCAGCTCATAAGCTTACATACATTATGAACAACATATACATAAAAAGGCCTTTCAGTCATAGTATAAAAATAGCCTCCTATGAGAAGAAGAAAAGCTGCTTTCTAGGTGCCCAAACAAGGCAGAGCATGTTCACTAAAAGGTCCTGCCAGCAGGTCTTTTTCATGATTCTATGGAATGACACTTATATCTTAGGAAATCAACAAGAAGCATAACTAGACATCATCTGGCAGGATTAGACCCTTCGTATGAAGCACCCAGAACTCCATCCCGTGGGCAGGGTACCTTGATCTCTGTGGGTACTCTGACAGAGACTACAGGCACGCCTCACTCCCACATTTGCTCTCCTGTGATGGGCAATGTTTCGGTTCACACAGTTCAGCTTCCCTCAGGCTTTGCCGTCCATCCGTTTTGAGGGCTGCCCTGCCTGCCTACACGCTGTGAGAAGCAACTGCCCAGCCACCGCTTCTGATATGGTTGAGCACGGCTCATCACAGTGGGTAAAATCCAGCTTTGCCTTATATTTGGGCTAGACTCTTACCTTAAGCTAGCACTTGTGTTACTGAGAATAAGACAAGCCATAGAGAAAGAGAAATTTACCCTAACAGACAGACTTCATTTACAGTAGGCTGAAGCTGCCACTCGACTTCAAATCTCTGCCAGATACTACTCGCAATTAAGCATTTAAATAGAGGTTGGTTACATTTGTATATAACTTATCAGCAGGTTTGGAAGACTATGAGAAAATCAAACCAACACTATACTGGAAAGCTGCTTTAGGATATTAAGAAAATTGGTGTGTGTGTCTGTGTATACGTGAGAAAGTATAAGAGACTGTGTTCGTATATGTGTATATAATTACTACTTCATTTCTTGGGTAAAAGTGTCGTGCCTCCCCCGCCTCCCCCCCTTCCTTTATGGCAAGGAAAATTGCTCTTCTAACCTGTCTTCAAAATGTAATAACTTTACTTGCAACCAACCACTGTAGACCCTGACTGGACTCTGAATTATTACTGTGAGATGAAACATTTCTTTAACAAAACTGAGTCCTTTAATATCCCCCATCTCTGTTATTAGATGGACGAATGAATTTTACTTTGAACATAACATGTGGCATTGTCTGAAAATTGCCGGTATGAACTGAAGTTGGCAGGTATTTTCTTGCTCTCCTCGTCAGTGATTGCCATTTATTATATGTTGCACCTTTATCTGTCAAATACTGCAGAGCGCTATATTGATTTGTGTCTGCCGCAAAGCAAAGGTCACTTTGATCAACATACTACAAAACCAGAAAAAGTAGGGTTCTGACATTTCATTACCTGGGAAAAAAAGGACTAAAATAAATAAGAATATGTTTGAGAACAGAGCACTTCAATATCACAGTGTGCAGTAACTGTAATTAACAAAAGAACTGCTCTATTGAGGTTAAAGAGAAAAAAGAGAAGGCAGGTTTTCTTGCAGGGACTATTCTTTACATGACTGATTCTGTAACATTACAGCTGTGATCTTAGCGAAGGGTTACATTCATTACAAATCAAATACATCGGCTTCTCACATTCAGACTTTTAATGAGCAATAAAACTCAGGAACTCTTCAGGAATTGGGGAAGATTTTATAAAACTTTTAATTTTGCCCAAGAAACCCTAATGGGATTGGGGACTTTCTGTGCTATACACAGATGGAGAGATGGTCCCTGCCGCAGGAACGTACAGTCTGAAGAGACGAAACAAAGCATGGGAGAAAGAGCTGAACCCACTGCTACATGTGGCTTGCCCAAGGTCCACAAGGAGTGAAAGGCAGAGCCAAAAATTCAGCCCAGATCTCCATTTTCTAATTCCAGTTCCCAAGAGCTTGGGTGTCTTTCACAACTAGCACACAATTTAAAGATTTGTAAGGAAAGTGGTGTCCCAGGCAACCCAGTCCTGTTATTTTTCTTCATGCCCAGTGTCTTTCGGGCAACTCCTACATATTGCTTCACTGGGATCAGCAGACATTCCTTTGCCTTGTGTAAATAAATAAAATAGGCCCAACATTTCTGTGGAAATTTTTCATTTGTGCAGAAACTCCTGTTTCACATTTTGGGAATTTGCTTTTAAAAATCACTGCAGTTCTCCATCTCTTTCCCAGTAGTTTCTTGCTTGTTTCTGCAAGAAAACCTAGCATTTTTTTCATAAAGTATCTCTCTTTGCTAGTACACATAATAATTTTGTGGGTTTTTTACCCATGCAGCACCCAGATGCCCTTTCTCAAGAGCTGAGTTGCGAGACTGAGCTTTTCCTGGAGCCGTATCTGGTAATTCACATCCCTGGTCTTTCTACACAGAAAAATGCAAGTATTATCGCTCTACCCACACACAGGCAACATTGCTGCTGTGAAGTTTTCTTTTTTCTGGCTTTATATATAGTGTTTAGTTCTTCACCTGAAGTCGCATTTGCATTGATATACAGCAAGCAGTTATACCTAGGATCTTTTGTTATACCTATG
Organism: Falco naumanni; assembly: GCF_017639655.2. NCBI lineage: Eukaryota > Metazoa > Chordata > Aves > Falconiformes > Falconidae > Falco > Falco naumanni. Next base: position 16,542,686 of record NC_054068.1, read on the forward strand.
ATCACTAGGGTGCATATCACAGCTTGCACGGCATATGGCAGTACTTATCATGTCAATAACAAAGTCTGAATAATGCAATTCTTGGTTGTAATTATCTTTTATTATTATCAAGGGTCATTCCTGGGCTCTTCATCCTTTCATCTCATGTGGAATTTTGGGCTTCCTTATTAATTAAATAGCCAGTGTGATTGAATTAGCCAATTAGCTCTGCCTGGAGGGATGAGCATTGATCCAAACAAAGGGCCTGATTCCACAAACCTGTTGCTGTGAGGGAGAGTCTTGCAGGGAGCTGGCTGGCCAGAGTGGGCTCGTAGGACCTGGCAAACTACTGTTTGGCTCTCCCAGTTAATTTGCAATTATTTGACCAGGTAAAAATTTTTATTCAGACACTTTCCTACTAGGAAAGTACAGCTTAACAAACATGGAACCTTCCATAGAGGTGTTTGCTTTTATTAAAAAATAATGTGTTTGAAAAGAAAAAAATCAAATGTTGCTCTACAGTGTTCTGATGTTACCATTTTTTTTTCCCTCAGAGTGACTTTAAATAGTCATATTGTAATTCAAAATTTGTAAAGTTTAAATTGAAAATGGGAACAAAACTTTTTAACATTAAGAGATGAGTCCTGACTGTTCCTAGGTATTAGAACAGTTTTGCTGTAAAATCTGGTATCACAGCAAAATTCCCACTAAGCAAAAAATTAGACTGTCTTCAACGGTTACTTCAACAAGACAATGTATGTTCCCTAATCCTAAAGCAAAGATTAAAATCCACACGGCAACAGGGCTATGCATCTCTTAAGTCTCTGTGCCTAAAAGGCACATTGGATATGTATGCAAATGCAGCTCATCTCTCTCATGCTCCACCATTCTCGCTCCCTTTTTTCCTCCCTTTATCTTGACATGTTTACTATTTCTTCTACACTGTGCTTTGCTGAATAGCAGATCAAACTTCAAAGCAACTTTTAGTTTGAAATTTGTTTCCAAGCTCCTAAGCTATTCTTTTTCTGACAGCAGTGGATAAGAAATTGTCACTACCAGTGGTGACATGTCATCGGGAGATACAGGAATAACAGATGGGCAGCAGTGAGATAGCAGGAAGTAACTTCTTTAAAAGACTGTGTTGACATCACCAACTATGAGAGCAGAGGTAGAATGACCCCCAGAAGGGAATCCAATCCGCTCAGCAATTTCTGACTCGCAGGTGTTTTGCCCTATTTATTTTTGTACATAGATCATATTAGATTTAAGCTTTTTCGAGGTTTTAAAACAGGTATGTTAGAATTAATGGAAACTACCAATAAGGATTAAGAAAGAAAGCGATGAATGGAGTTAACCACGAACTTCAGAGTTTTAAATGATAACACTAAAATAACAACTAGAATTGCTGGTGTAACTGGCATAGCTGAATCCCATTAATAAGGGTCAAGAATCCTTGATTGCAACGTGGGATCAATGGGTTATGACATTTTGATGTCAGGCTGATGGATCTGACTTTCAGAATGAAGTACAATTGATTATGACTCTTCAAAAGTGTGGCTCATTACCAGCATATCTAGGCAACTCTTGACACCAGCCATACATAACACCCATTATACTATGTCAAAAGTCATCACTTGAGGTGCGTAGCCATGATTTCTGAGAAAATTAATTGTTCTGATTACTGCAAGATATTATAGTATATAGTATAAAACAAAAAACTGCATGACATCTACAAGGCAAGTACCATAGAAGCAAAGAAAAGACAGCGATCTTTCAGCCCTAAGTGCATTTTGTAACTAACAGATGGTCCACACAGCCTATAAGAAACATGTTCTTTGTGATGGTAGTAGGAAAGTGATATAAAGCACAACATGGGCTCAGTTGGCTGCATTTTATAAAAGTTTATGAATTTGTCTTCCAACTCAGGAATGACACAGACCCAGAGGAAAACACTTTTCTTGATTTCAAAGGGAGCCAAGTTAGTGCTAATTACTTTTGAAAATCTCCTGTTACACTGAAGTTTATATTTTAAATTAAAAAAAAAAAAAAAAAAAGAAAGAAGAGTGTTGCTTTATATCTAGTGCTTTACAGTCCGGCCCAGAATTTTGCGCCAGAATGTAAACTCCATTGTGCAAAATTGTTGTGGAGTGTATAACATGGACACTTCTATAGAGGCTCTACAGAGAGCACCTTAGATGCAGGCCATAACGTCATTCATAACAATAAAATAATGCCTACACAGTTCAGCCCAATACCACATTCTGTACTGAGCGCTACTTTCAAAAGAAGTCGATATTACAAAACAAAATGCTAAATATAATTATTAAAAGGTGTTTTAAAAGCAGTTCACCAATACAGTATGTTTTATTGTCTCCTTCAGAATCTTGGAAAAGTTCTGGGCCACTGAAGGAAACCAGTCACAGAAGAAATCTTTGCCACAAGGTCTGACAAAGTGAAAACAGAAAATAGCCAGGAAGAGAGAGATATCTCAGGAGATAAAGCACCCAACTACCCTCTGCTACTGGCTTCTGAATCACTAGAGGTAGTATATGCAGGATTTCAAACAGGCATTTCAAAAACATCAAACCACCACACCTAACATTACATTAATTTGGCTTGGGGGACATCATAATATATTGACTTTCCACCTAGGACACAAAGACATTAGACAATTACAAATTCAATAAATATCACTAATTCTGCCAAGTCGTGACAATTATTCTGTCTCCCAAAGGACAAAGAATACAGAACAGCATCATACTGAGAAAATTACCTTTTTTTACAAAAAGTTAAAGGAAAAACTATTGTGAAGAAATATTCTTTTAAAGCAGGGAAGGTTCTGCTGAAAGAGAATTTTTTTCCCCTTCTGGAAAAAAAATGGTGTCTGGCAGAAATAAGGTGGCATAATAAGTTATTCAGGTGGGGATTTACTATGTAGTGTTTCTAGTAGGAGTTGGACTTTAACCAGTGGATCAGTTTTGGAAAAGCCATCTTATAAATAGCTAACAATTACTTAAAAAACAGTAACCATTACTAAGCAATAATTTTGCAAATTCCTCTCTGTTTCGGTAGGTCAGCAAATTCTGAAGTGAATTGTGATTTAGGCATACTGGTTTATTTCTGTGGCTGCAGTATGTATGTCAGAGCGGTGCTCGGGAAGTGGCAATTTCCAGCACTTGCTGTGCTTGTTGACCTGCTGTTTCAGAGGACCAAACAGGAGGTCTCTCTTGGGTTTATGAAGCCATGTTCATGTATATCGTGTTGCCTAATACTTACACGAGACACACTTTGCTACTGCTCTGAACTAGACCCGAGCACACACAAAGTGCTCTGCTCCATTCTGATCTGTTCTTTTATGTCTATACTCATCGGAGACAAATGATTACACAAATCACAGGACAGTGGAGATCTGCCCTGGGTCTCTATTGCCTGCAACATCACCAGCCTGCAACATCCAGGGTTTTAGTTATTGCAAATTAGTATACTTATGAGTTAGTGTTTTCAGCAGAGCAATTGCTTGGCGCTTTATCAGATCTTAAGAAATCTTACTAGCATTACATCACCATGTCATTGCAGAGAAATTCTAGTAAGCAAATACTGGATCAGGCCCCTAAATGTTAGCACTGTAGGCTGTTTTTTAAATTCAGTTTCTTCTCTGGGAAAAAATAAAAAATTTGCAAAGTCTGCCCAAATCTGGTAGATTTGAAGTGATGAACAGCTTATTATCTGCTAACTGAAACCATCTAAGCAGTTTATCAATTACTGAATTTAAGTCAATTTTTTTTCTTCATCCTTAATGGAGAAATGTGTTACAGTTTAATAGCGAAGGTACAGAATATTAATAGTGGGTTTATGGAAATTGCCCCAAACATCTACAGACTTCACCACTGCATGTTGCCCAGCTGTGGTACTCTGAATGCTTTACAGAAGAGAACACAGTTCTCTCTAATTTTTAAAAACAGAAGGAGACTGAATCGGTTTATAGCAGCTCCAACAGCAGGGCTTCTGGAGTGTTAAGGAGAGCTTGTGTTCCCCCCCAAAGGGTTTCCAGTCTCCTCTCGCACCCGTTCCCAGCATATCCATTTGCTGCTCTGGCCACCAAACCTCCCCCTGGGAGGGACCTAATCTGATGCCTGCCTGCTGTCACAGGTTGCACTGTTTTTCTGGAGCTGCGTAGGTGGTATTTTGCCTGAGAAGTCACTAAGGCAATAACACAATTTCTCCAAAGGAACAGCTAAAATTCAGCCACCTGTCATTTCTCCCTGACTGCTTCCCTTCCACCTGCTGCGTATTAATATCTTTTAGTAATTCTCCTTTTCGGTTTTACTTTCTCTGGAATAAGTCTGTAAAATTTTTATTCTTCAAAGTCAATAAATTAATAGTCAATGAAGTTTCTGAAATGGCTGGCCATGAGCAGTGCTTGATCTCACCGATACACAACCAAAACTGCCTGATACCACTTGCTGAAAGAGGCAGAGTTCATAATTTGTGCTGAACATCACTGGAGAGACTGTGAAGACACTTTCTAGAAAAGTCAACTGCATGTACTTCTCAGACTGTAAAAAATACAACAGAGAGAAATAATGTAAAATCTACCTACTGCTCTTAAAGTCTTCTATTTAAAATTTTCCCCATGACCATTCAAGTTTCTTAACTTCATACGACTTTTTTGGAAATGATGTCTTGGGTTTTGTATTGACTTGATAGTTACATATTCGGCATATGTAAGCTGTAGCTCAGCAAACAGAAAGCAAAGAATGAGGCATGAAACATCATCAGTGGTGCACAAAAATGAACATCAATGAATTCTTAGCATGGCATGTAGGTTTAACAATCACAGAAGCAGTATTTCAACAACGTGATTCTCACGCTGTGTTCCACAGACCCCTGCTGGTCCATGAAACTGTGCTACACTATTTGCCAGGGATAGCCAGGAACACGGCCCTTACCAGCCGGCTGGCGCGTACGCACAGAAGGCAGAGATCCTGAAGGACCAACAGCGAGGTGCAGCCATAGACCACGGACACACTCGTGGCAGTTCATAGACAGACCCACAAACATCCAAATGCAGGGTGGCATTTGTAAGGCCAAGTAAGGGCTTACAAATTAGTCAGTTTGTTCAAATTGGCTTAGTACCCTATTCCAAGTACTGTTTAGCCTTGATCATCTTTGCACTGGCTCTTAACGGAGCCAGTTCATTGTGCTTTCCAGTATGAAATATCTTCGCACATGCCAGTAAATTCTTAGTAAAGGCAGACTTAAAATACACCAAGCCCTCAGCTTACTGAATGAGGTTGCTCATCCCTAGACTGCCAAGTTTCTAATTTCAGGCGGTATCTGGCTCTCAGACTTCCAGGGAAATGTGAGTTCAGGGTGACCAAAGCAGCTACTTCGATCTGCAAAGCACCTGGGACAATTACCTTATTGCCTTATTCATTTCTGTGAGGTGTTAACCCAGACACCCAGAAATGGTAATTTAGATGTCACCAGGAGTTATTGAACTCCTCATGTAAGAAAGATCTGTACAATTTGCTGTGAGTGACATCTCATCTTAGTGTCACAAGCAGGTGATAGGTGGATGATAATGCCACTTACTTGTTTCTTCCCCCATCAAAAAGAAGAAAAAACTAGCAAAATAAGGAAGCCCCCTAGCAAAGCATCACCATAATTTGCTATATTGATGATTATTTTTAATTTTTCAGACTGTAAGAATGTTTTGTGCTTGGTGCTGTACAACTGAGGAACTAAAGATGACCCTTTCTTCAAAAAGGTTTCAAAGAAAAACAGTACTAGCAAGATGGACTAACACAGTCCTGTTCAATATAGTAGTCTGTGAATTGAATTTTTGCTCATTTGCATAGCATAAAATGAGTGTCAGTTCTGATTAGCTGAGCTGGGTTTGAAAGCTGGAACAGTAGCACTGCCAGCATGAGCTGGAGAGCAAGTCAAAGACAGGATAGAGCTGCACAATTACCACTAGTTGGAAACGTACAGAAGATTCTCCCATGCAGTAAAAGTAGTTCCTGCTCTCTCCTCATTCTGATTCTCATTTTTCATTAGGATGAGGGTCTGAAGGACTTGATTTTGGGAAGAAATGAGGAACAGTAGTAGCTTAAATAAAAACACAGAACTCCTGTGAATATAACTGGAAAAGACTTTAACCACTGCACTGATGAAGTAATTTGAAAGGAGTGCTGCTTCTCAAAGGTGCAAAGTTAAGTGTAAGACTTGGACAAGGAGGCCAATTTCAGTTTTAGTACATCATTAGCTCTTATTCCGTGAAAATTCCTTCGAGGCACTTATGTAGACCAATGAAGAACCAAAAAAAGTAATCCATGGACTATTACTTAGGCCATCACTTGAGTGTTTCAAGGCTACAACTTATAGATGTGATTTTCCCCACCCACCCCCCATCCTATCCCACAGAAAACTTGTGATTTTATGTGCTTTTCTATGCATGTATTAAACAAATGGCACAGCTGAATAGCTTTTCTTAAAAACTGGACATTCACCAAAAAGAAGTTTGCCAGCACAGACAATTAGGCTTTCTTCTTTTAACAATAGATTGACTGACTGGCACATTTGAAATGCGAGCGTATTTTTTATTCCTCCGTTCACCCTTTGAGCTGATAAACACGAACAATGGGAAACAGCTGGGACAGGAAAACATTTTAGTTTGTATTTTCAAAGCAAGCAAGAAATAAACCCATCAGTGGGAGCCAGATCACATCTTCTGCCTTAGGGGTAGTCAGCAATTGGGGGGAAAAATACGATCCATATTTTTAATCAAACATTACATATTTATTAATGTGCAGCTGGCCTATTGTGTGCATGATTTTTTTTTCTTTAACGCTGTGCTGCGTCCGTCAGCCTGACATTGTTCTGTAACTGACATTACTCTATAAGGATCTGGGAATGCACAGATTTAATAGGAATCATTGAGAAAATTGCTTTCTGTATTATTAGGTCTGTGTGACGTAGGTACCATCTGAAATTCAATTTTAGAAGAAAAATAAGATATTGTTCTATCAAGGCAATTTTGTGCACCTGTGATACAGTAAGAACATACGCCCCCCACCCTCCTATTCTCCTCCTCACTCATCTAACTTCATGGCCATTTAATGATATGTGCCACTCTTTTGTTAAAAATGTTTGGGCAAATGTATTTTGATGCTTATTGAGATTAAAGTTTCAGTACATCTCCCTGGTAGCAAAGGTTGGGCTGTTCATTAGTTGGAGGTTTGGCCTTGTCAGGTTCCATTGACTGTTGGCTAAAAGGATCACTTTATCATCATTTGTCTGCAATGGAGACAGTCTTTATTCAGCCTTGATTCCTCTGGGGTCACAGCTGTCATAACTTCACTTGCTTTATAATGCAGACCCTAGTTTCACAATCCCCTTAGGTAATTGTCTAATAGATTCAGTTTACCTTAATATAGGTAATATGTTATTTATAAAGAAATACAAGAGAAACGAAGGGACGATATTGCTTAAAACATACCCCTCCTAACCTATTGCTTGGGATCAATCATTTGGAAATTATGTTAAACTCCGTTCTCATTTTGAACCCAAAAGGGAAATACACTTCTTTTCCCAGAGTTTTACTCTCATCTTTTAGCTGCAGATCTCTAGGCAGAACCCTCAGGCCTGGTTTTCCACTGGTGAAAGCTGAGATAACTCCACAGATTCTGACAAGGCTACGGTATTTTGGAGAAAAAGGCCTTCACTTGCTCTTATTTTCAAGATCCTGTATCTAAAGGAAATCCGGGGGACTTTACACTTGTCATAACTTATTTTGGGGGATTACTTTGGTTTTGAGATTTGTTGCAACACACTAAAAAAATCTGCAACACAGAACGGGCAAAGATGTTCCATCACAAACAGTGCGTTTCATACTTTTTTCGTTCTCTTTCTATTAGCTCTGTGAAACTGCTGCCACCAACCTTTTCATTACATCACAGGATTTTCCTCAAAACCATAACCACTTCAGGGAGGGATGCAGGACGTTCTCCTGCTAGGATTCAACGCAAGCCAACACAAACAACGGAATACTGTGATTCCTTCCTGATACCGTACTGAGAACACCCTTTGCTTCACTTGCAGACCCAGGCTTCTGGTTTGTTCCTGGGGCACATCCTAGGTGCTGGCCCCAGCTCCGCCTGCAGAAGCCGGCCTGAGAGCTCGTGGCTGTGCAGGGCGGGCAGGCAGGTGGTACCCCGGGCTCCCTGGCAGGGAGAGCTGCTTGAGAGGTGGTGTCTTCTGCAGCACCCAGGAACGTCAGCACTGCAGTGAAGCACGTGTTCTGGACCAACAAATTATTTGCTGAAAACTATAGTTTAATTCAACCTGAAACAAGGCGTTTGACCTAAGGTCAATGTGCTAATGTTTTGAGCCAGAAATCGGCAAGGAGAGCATGTGCTAAGGCTGCACCTTCTGCTCCAAGGGGGGCACCCACCTAGGTGCTCTGAGGGTGGGGTCTCTCTTCCACAGACCTTATCCAGTTTTGCATCGCTTGACACAGGAACTGGAAACGAGACCATATTTCCCAGTTTGTCTCCACTTGATTTAATAAAACTTGTGTTTACAAGTGTTGAACAGCTCCATCAGGGCACGGTGAGAAGCCCATTTTTGAGTGCCTCGGTAACTGATGCATTCCCCTTGCAGGTTAGGTGCTGGCTTTCACAGAACCAGCTTGACTGCCAGGAGGAGAGAGGCTGACCAGTTTCAATACTTGGTTGTCTTTAAAATTCCCATTAAAGAATGAGGAAAAAGATCAGAGCTTGATTTTCACACCGTTACTACTGCTTTTACAAACTTTTCCAAGATCTGCTGGCAGTATCAGTTACTGTAAATACAATATACTTCTCATGGTTTTTTTTTGTATCTTTTATAGATTACACAGAAACAGCGTCATGTTTCATAGAAAGTAGTTGCCACACTGTGTTCTTAGTAGCCCTACTAATGAAGCTTTGCTTTTCAGTTTGTTTTCAATAGGAAGAATGATGTTGTTAAAGCATCCATGAAAAGCCTATAACAGACAGTTCTAAACAAGAAGTCTTGCTATACAGGTCCAGACCGATACCTCTTTGCAGGTAACTGCTTAAGGGAAGTAATTTCACAGACTTCACTCATTAAAAGAAAGCCTTGATGTAAAGGAAAACATAATGACAAATAAAGAAACATGCTGTGGTGAGAGTCTAAACTCCAAGAGGGAAGTTGTAGTTTATTTTGCATTTGTGGAAGTTTGTGGAAGCTCAGACCCACACAATGGTCCCACACCTTCCTCTTCAGGAGGATCCAAACACCGAAGCCTCTCCACAATTCACTTACTGGCTATTTCTGTTTCAGACTTTTTCCTGAATGAGTTGCTGTATTTTTGAAACAAAACGTATACTCTGTCAACAGCATATTCTCACAGTAAAGTTTCTTTCAAGTTCTACTCAGTCACAGCTTGTGTGTGCATTTGCACTAGCATGTGTTGAATTTCCCAGCCAATATCTTAACTAGAAGTTGAATTTCACTTAGGATTCTAATTCCATGCCAAAATTCACCGCACTGTAATACCTTAATTACAGTTGGAGGTTGATAAGCAAACAAGGAAGTGAAGCTGTAATATTGTGGAAAGTTTCCCTATAAATATTAGCTTTCATTTCTTTTTATTATTTTCTCCCAAATATCTTACTTATAAGTAATTAATTCAAAACAGTTATAGAGAAAATAAAGTATAACATTGGGGGTGGGGGGGACCCCCAAAAAAGACCCCGAAGCAATTTTTTAAAGGGTTGCATAAAATCTGGATATAAATGCCTGCTTCTATGTTACTGCTGCACCACCCATGAAAAGAGCCTCTAAGACAACTCATCTTACAAAGGAAAATGCCACTAGATATAGTGTTGATCATTAGGTGTACTACAGTGCATTCGTCTGCTTGTGCCCCACTTTGATTAGTATACAGCAAAGATGGCCACAAGCACTCAGAAAGTTTTATTGAGGTTTAAATCTTCATTCAAATGATGTAAAGGGGCATTGAATGAAGATTTAGAACTCTATAAAGCTGCTTGGCAGTGTCTGTGGCAATCTATGCCACATAAAAACTGAAATGCTTCTACTTTGTTATTGAAACATTTCTACTGTAATTCTTTAATATTAGGTAGCAGCCACAGTGTTGGGGCATTACCACATCTGGGAGTATTTCTCTTACTGAGGAGCTCGCCTGCTATCAATTGTGCAGGATATTATAGAACATACACACTGTTGATGTCTAGGAGATAATGGAAGAGGAATTGTTACTGCAATTACATATTATTATGCTTTTCAGAAGATAATGTGGGTTCATTCATGTGAGTATTTTGAACTAGCAAATACCCTAATTGCTTACATGCCTGTTATAATCCTAAATACAGTTGACATATCTGACGTACGTTGCATTTTTATCTGGCCATTTGCACATATACTCTTATGATTTTCCTTCGACCTGCATGAACTGTACAAACAAGGAACAGAAGTGTCTCACGCATCTCCTTTGCGGTTTTGGTCTAAGTAAACACCCAGGAAAACGGAGAGACAGAGCACTGAAACTAAGTGCACTTTTTTCACAAGTATAGAATTAACCTGTGCAAGAGCAGGATAAGGGCAAATGATCTGATTAGGCTCTAACGACAAATTTATGAAACAAAGTGTGTGCACTGTTTCAGCTGTCCTTTCACAATATGTTGGACTGACATAGAATGTGTGGCAAATTATTCACCCGTTCACTTAACCAGAAAACAAAGGGAGATGATTAAGAAACATCAGTATTCTGAAGCAGCAACCAAACTGACCCAGCCAAGGAGGGAAGAAGAAGAACAGGAAGCCCAGCCAAAAAATGCTGCAGTTGTCTCGCTTGGTAACTGTAGGTTTATGGCCAGCCTGTTTCGCAGACTTTCCCGAGGCAGCAAGCCCGGGGACGGAGAGAACAACACAGAGATACATGGCAACAGCACGGCGCCTATAATATTCGCATATTCACACTGAGTGACAAAAAGCGTTTGAAGAAAAGATGTGTGCTTTTATAAATTTTTGCTTAATAATCCACTAGAGGGAGCTTACGTATAACCTCTGCTAGGCCAATTATGTCAAAAAGCTTGGTTTTGCATAATTAACAACATGAGGTGGTTATGAGGGGGATACCTACACTGCTCTTCTTTTCTCTGTCTGTCATTCTGGAGCTCAGAAATGGTATTTTCGGCGTCTCCAGTTTTCACTAGACTAGCTATTTGCTTTTCTCAAGTGGAAGCACCGTTCTTATTGGCATTAGCTGAGATTCACCTTGATCACTGACAGACTGGAACCTGAGAAAGAGCAGCCACTGCTCAGTAAGGATGTACACTTACAACGGAAAAGCAACAGCAAGGTTTCACTTACCCTGTCTTCTGTCTTCCCCTATTTCAATCCTGACTGTAAAACAGTAACTCAGTGTCTGTGATACCCTCAGAAGAGACAGGCAAGTGACCTGGACTGCAGATGCTGCTTCCTTTTTCTTTCAGTAGGACAAACCTTTCAGCACAGTGTTTGTCTGGGACTGTTTGCTTTCCAGGTGGAAACACTGTCTCCTTTCTCTGGGAGACAACTGACAGAAGATATGGTGCCCTTCACAGTATTTCACAGGCAAGCACCTTCAAGTATTTCCTATAACGTTAACTAATAAAAGACAGGTCTAGAGCTGTCCTATCAGAAATATGAACTTCAGTTTAGCAGCAAAGATGCACTTGCAATTGCAATCCTAGCTAAATCTAGAGATAACACACTTCCAAGCTACCCACCTACACAGTACAGTCTAGCTAAGTAGTCAGATGCACTATCAAAAAGCTTATCGTAAAACTTGAAATTGCTGTATCCTTTACACTCATTTTGTTGCCTTTTTCCTTTCTATTTTTCTCTTGGAAGAGGAAACTTATGACTACACTTCAGCTGCCACCAGCTTTCAAGGTTATACTGATAGGAGTGAGAAACATATTCCTAATCTGCATACCAATGCATTGAGAATGCAAAGGCAGGCTTTTTGCCATTGAATAGATGATGATAAGGTCTTAAGTCTTTTGAATTTCTTGTGTTGTACTTGTATTATCATATGATTTCTTAAGCCAGGAATGAATATGTAAATTTCTTGCCACTGACTTGCTCCAAAATAATGGACATTACACTTGCACAGTGGCAATTCAGAGTGTAAAATTGATTAATATTTGTTTTCAAAATGACATGCAATGATGTATGGATCCTTTTACAACTTAAATTAATACTTTAAAGAGATGAATGGTCTCTACAGAGGATGTTAAAGTTCAAGCTGAAAAATTTGCATATTTATATTACAACCAACTGATAATAATTGTTGAAACAGAATGTAATGTGGTTCGTTTTTCATTTTAATCTGGTTGTACTCAAACACAGGACCTCATTAACTTCCAGCAACTAATACAGCATTATCAGTCCCCATAAAACAGGCTTGCCTTGAATTTATGAATTTCAAAGACTATTTCCAGTGGTGAATCACTGTTAAACACTGGGTCAGCCACTAGCATGTGCACTCCATGTCATATGCCATAGAAGCATGAAAATTACCTGGGCTAAAGTGCTTGAGAATCCCACGGCCAGTTACCTACTTGCCAGCTGACATCTGGAGTCAAAATTAAAGCGTGATGTAGACAGCCTGCCTTTGATGGCTCACTCAAAGACAGAATTGGTTTTGCTCTGAATGGCCCAAGTCAGGAAACACAACTTCATCCACTTCCTAGGTTAGGTTATATTCTTTAACAGTAAAAAAAAAGAGCAAGAGATCTTTCCCTAAGAGACCAATTTGTATAAGGAAAACGCAGAACTTTTGATAGAGAATATAAGAGAGAGAAGTTATCGAGGATACAGTCCACGTAAATACTACTCCATTTGAGTTTAAATAGCAATAGAATTAGTAGTATATCACTTTTCTGAGGAGAGAAACATAAAATAAGCATGCTATCAACATGTCTTAGGTAGTACATTACAGGCTTGCTTGTACCAGATGCATTAGGAAAGTGTACACCTCCAGAATGAACAGTAAGCAACTTCACCGCTCTGAATTTCTTGTGAAATGGCTACTGAATCTTGTAAGAAGGGTGCTTATTTCTTTAGTTCACTAAAAATTGATGGCTACAAAAAGAGGTGGTAATGCTTACAGTGTACCTGCCTCAACTTTTTTCATTTTTTTCCATATAACTCTAAGTAGTAATTAAAGGATAGCATGATTAGCTTATTTCTATGAACAAAATTACTTTGGAGAATTTTTTTTTTCCTATGCCATCTCATATTTTGACAGCTAATCTGAACTGATCTGTGGTTTTGAAATTCCATGGGCCTAAGAACTCACATTGACCCATCTGTTCAAGAGGTTTGGAGCATGGCTGGTCGGGTAGGATGCGAGAGAAAAACGTAACTTTCCTTTACTTTCACATGATAACAGCTGCAAATAACTAAGGACTGCTCTTGACTCAAAACGGCTGTCTGAGAGTTGGCAATATCTGGAGTATAGATGCATTTGCAATCTCCTAAGTATATTCCTACAGGGAAGAGGGTAACATTACTAAACTAACTTCCTGTAGCTCAGATGTTGTCTTTAAGCAAAGAACAGGTCAGTTAGGTCAGCCCCGTGGCTGCTTTGCACGGTCCTGGGAAAGTCCTGAGAGGCTGAGAAAAAGAGGAAGGACATTACAGAAACTCTGTAAAGCAATGCACTGCTAACAGGAATAACCAGAACTTTCATTTAAATGAATGAATGCAAATTTCAATACCTGGAATCATAACTATTATTTCCTATGAAGCCATCCAGACTTCCCATTATAACATCAAGAAGAAATTTTTTGTAGATCTTCCTACCAGCTGCCAAATACTTGGAGGACAACCTGTCCCAAATGCACAGTGACTGGACATTCAGTTGTTGCAACTTTATAAAGTTGCAAAAATTGACTCTTCAGATGCCCTTTGCAAAATCAGTCCACGGAACAGGCCAGTGAGATGCCTTGTTGAATTCCCAAACTCTATTGAATGAGCTAGGTGCATCCAGGCCACCACAAAACTTAAAAAACAAAATCAGAAAAAGAGCAGGCAAAGTAGTGAAACCTTTCCTCCAGCATATGAATTCATCCATCCTAGATGTTGGTCACTAAAGTATGACTAAATAATTGATTTTTCATCATGCAGGGAATGCACCTTCCTATAGATTTCTGTACCAGGACCTGTGCTACAACATATTCATAACTGGCTTGGAAAAACAGAGGAGCACACATTCTGGTGACAATTTAATTGCTAGTGGAATGTTACCTAAGACAGGCAGAACTTAAACTGATCAAGACTTGCAGAAGAATTCTCTGAGCAACTTGGTAATAAAATGGTTTCAGAGACAAGATGCTGAAAAAAGAAAACACTGCATAGCTGGGGGGAAGGGAGGAGAAAACAATACCCCAAACCAGACACACAGTATGCAACTCTAAATAATTTATTATCACTTAGCAAAGTGAGAGAGTCAGTACGGACAGTAAACATTAACTCAATGCTTAGGTAAGGAATAGAAAAAAACATTATATATACACACAGCAACCCAGATTGTGAATACTTTGCAGTGTTCAATCTCAAACATGGTATTACAGAATAGCATGGAGAAAAATAACATGGACAAGCAACATTTGGGAATGGTTTCTGCAAAATTAAATAGATGGGATTGCTTTGATTAGGAAAGGAAAGCTTGAGGGAGGATTTGTGAGGAGTCTATAAAAACATGCCTTAACATGGAAAAAATAATTGGGAATAAATAGTCATCATTTCTCATACTACATCAATTTATTTACAAAGCAGCAGGTACATAGATAGATAGATATATTTCTTGACATGTTTCCTATTTAATCAAAACAGACTTCCATACTATATTTGGATGTTAAAATTTTGTCTGGGTTCAGAAGGTGACTGGAGAAAATTCAGGCAAGAAATGTCCATCAATGATTATTAAACACAATGATGCAGATGCAAACAGCAGTCCCTGAACTCCAGACTGCTGGAAATAGTAGGAATGCAATGAGGAAAGCCTCTTTTGGTTGCTCCAGCCTTATGCTTTTTTTCACAAACATCTGCAGGAGACAGGATGTGAGGCTAGATTCTTGCAGAGAGGATAACCACTGCTGTGCTCTGATGGACTGAAGGAATGGTACGGCAGCAGCAAAATCAAGAACTGGAACACAGGACTACTTGTTCTACTCTAGTAACAGCTACACAGATCACAGAATATTTTGGTTTTCAACTCCACCAAACATATTGGCAAATGTTCTTGAAGTAGCAAGATTCTTAGCCAGTGAAACTGGGCATTTCTAGTACAAGTTCTGGCAATCCCTATGAGGCAATGAGGGCGAGTTAAGCCATCACAAATATATATTTACAGATGGAAATTGTTAGTAATACTGCTCTTCTTTTCCCTAGAGACAGCTCCATTGCAACAGCCTTGGAAAAACACATGCACACACACAGCACACACAGAGAAACAATCAATAGATACACTTAGAAAGCCTGTTATACCATGTTGTGCTTCACGGATTTTGATAATATCAATCATAATTGAGTTAAATATAATCCATCTGACTTTCAGTATGCTGGGGTCAGCCAGGGACGCAATGCCTCACTTCACATCAATTACCACATATAGTAAGGTGGTGGTAAGCAATTCCATTTGATAGTTTGCAGCTATAAATAATTATATGGCAATAGCAGTAAAGTTGGCTCTTGGGCACAATACAGAATCATGAATTTTCATTTACTTATATCTCAGAAGCTGTTAGGCCTTACTGGTTTGAAATGTGAACCCCTGATTAGGTATATCGGTCTTTCCATTAATACAGTATATGCAGCTGGTAGATGCTTTTGAATGAATATTTTATGCTTTCTTTTATTTCATGAGAATATTTTCATTACACATACACGATACGTAAGGACTGATTAGAAATTGCTATGACCAAGCAAACTTCGTCTCATACTCCTTTAATATCATGTTCCACCTTTCATTCAGTTTAGGGTCTGTCCTGTCCAAGTCTCTGTGGGATTTCAGTAAGAAGATGGTTTTAACATGCTGTATAATAAATTCTCAGGAATTTAAAAACACACAGGGTAAAGCAGGTTTAATAATCAGAAGAGTAATGCAGAAAGATAGCAAAAAAAATCTGTGATTTTTTTTTGCTCCCTTGCTTTGGCTAGATATACATGTTCCTTTTAAAATGCTGTTCTATGTGACATACTCTGTGTTTCAAGAGTGTCCATCAACAGAGACAGAGTGGGCATAGATATGAAGTCAGGTTAGGAATAAGGTAGGAGCATGGGAAGGAGTCTAGCTGATTTAAATTGAAAATCAGAAAAGAACCAGACTGATGGACACCTAAGGAAGGCTGGACAAGTACAAGAACAGGATGATGATGAAGAGAACTGGAAGAAATATAAAAGCGCCATCTTCCTAAAACATATGGATGTATCTCTATGGCCCATAAATATGCAGTAGAATTCTCCTGAAGTTTTAAAAGCAATATTGAAGCAAGGGCTGGGAATAGTGATGATTCAAGATAATCTGAGAATTAGATAACTCACTGCCTTTAAAACCCCACCCCTTACAGAAATTTCATAATCAAACCTTTTCCTAAAGGCGATGAATGTTTGAGGCGGTGTGGGGTGTTTCCATGTCCCCTCCTACACATGTAACATGGATAAGAAATGAATTATCCTAATAAAGTCATATTTTTGGATGCTTTTCTAGATTTGAACTGTACAGAAATTTTGAGGGACATCTACTATGTATAAAAAAGCTTTTATACACTAAGCATTTAGTTCAAAGGGAGCAATGAATCACAGCCTCCCAGTACTTGTCCACTGGGAGCATATATTCTCGACACTTTCAAAAATTAAGCTTTACACTATCTTGGGGAAAATGTCTTGTTGAAATAATGCTAAGACTCTGCAGAACTAACATGCTGTGATTCATTGATTGTTGTCTTACCAGAAGGTGGACGAGGCCATGAAAGTGAAACATATCTGGCCTGTGGTCATTTGTTCCTGTACGACATATTTCTGGCGAGAAGAAACCAATCACAACTTCACGGAAACAGCTTCTGCCCCATACCATATTCCACCACTCATCCCAGAATGAATATAGGAACATACGGTACTTTCTCCCCTAAGGATTCTGTGATGGAGCAGGGGCAAATTTCACTGGTAAACTTGTTTTCAGAAGCGAGTATGTCACAAGCAGATGTTGCAGAGCACTCAGAACGCTACTAGTAGTTTACAAAGATGCTGGGGCTGAAAGTGCTGTACAGAAAACAAGGCAGGGAAAAACAGTGCTGTGGCAATGACAGGAATCAAATCCAAGACTTCTGATGTGAAATGGAGCAGACATGGCTATGCACCCACCAAGAGAGATCTAACAGTCAAGAAGAGAAAAAAGATTTCTTATCAGCAAGATATTACCATGGGGTCTAAATTTCAGGAGTCTTTCTCTTCCTCTCACCCTGACCCGAAGACCAGTTGTGAAGTTTATTAGCATTTTGAACAGTAAGGAAAATAAAAAAATGTTCAGTAACCTGAGAAAGAATTAATCTAGGGGAGAAGTCTTCTGACCACGAGGAAGATTAAATGCATTAATGATGTCATAGATATTTGAACAAGAGTTAATGATTTAAAGGAAATCCAGATTACATGTGCCAAAGGAATGCATAGCTGTCACTAAATCTAGATGAATCTCTAAAAAACATTTGAATAAAAAAAGGAAGGTTTGCTGTATGATCAAGAACTGTATCCTTAATTATGATTTGATAGGATGGATCTAATTTTAGCAATGCAACCTATGTAGAGATCATGCATCCATGGCTCTGGGAGGCCCAGGTCACAGCCCGCAGAGCAGCATCTTGCTGATCAGAGAACTGGTATTTAGCAGCATGAATTGAACGGCAATCAACAAGGAGCCTGATTTGTGTTCTAAATTGGTGTTTAGCAGCATGATCTGAACTGCAATCAAGGGAGAACTCATAGCATTTTCTAGGGGGAGCAAATGGATAGTTTCCAATCTCATTACACAAAATATTTGTAGCAGTTTAGATTAGATTGGAAAAGATCCCAAATTATTTTAACATGAGATCTCTAGAAAGAGAAGTTTTTTCAATATATTTCAGAGCAGAAACCTGCACAAATGGTCCTAGTTTGTTCTAGCAAAAGGTTCACTCTAAGTGTGCCTTTTCTAATCTTTTATATTGTAAAAGGAAAAAGATCTGAAAAACCATTGTAATATAACAAGTAGGTATTTTGCGTCTGGTTTTTTTTCCCCCTCTGTTCTTCCATTAATTTCTCTGCCCTATAACATGCTGCAACACCTGCATGGGTTTTTGTTTTTTTCCAGCAACCTGTAATGCTTCCCAGAAAAATTGCAACACATCTTGATAAGAAAGGTATATTGCCTTGTGTCATAGGTCAGTTTCCTGATGTCACTGCTCAGAGGACTAAAGAGCACAGCGTAAAGTAATAATCCCTAGGTATAAGTATTATTAAAATATTTGGTGGCCTTACCATGAACCTGATGCACTGTGCATCATCCCAGTTGGCAATGTTTTCCCTGTAATTATGTCATCAATCCGATACTATACCCCAAAGCTGATATTTCACAATATTCTCACAACCAAGTATTTTAACAACTACCTCTCATGCTGGTTTTGTACATTTTGTGTTTGTCTCATGTTTTTCTTCTTCTCCTGACTCGATCACAGCCAACGGTCAATTTGAAGATCTGGCTGCACGGCCTGTTGCCATACCTCTGCATATTCATGAGTAAAATCTTTCCATATCCACATGGCAAACCTTTCAAACTGTCATAAGGAAGAAATAATCACCTTTTCTTTAAAATCTAACAAAGCCCACCAGAGCTGTGTTCTTTGTATAATAGTTAACATTGTCACTAGTAATCAATTTATTTTACTGGTAAAGACAGTATTCTCATGACAAGTCAAAGACCTTTGGAAACAGTACATCTGTGCCTGCTATTTAAGCACACACAGACACAAAGAAGCAGAATATATTAGAAACAAAAAATATGTCAGCTTGTATAATGGTCCCATTGTTTGCTCCACCAGAGAGGGATTGTGCCATAACATATGACGCTGAATGTGCTTTTCTTGTTCTCCAGCCTTCATAATAAAGTATTTGATGCAAATACTCTAATCACATGGAGAAGATGCGGATGTTACTTGTCCTTCCTTTCACTGCTATCCCTGCTGCCTCAAGAAATGTATTTTTATGAATATTTAAAACCCCAAACAGTAAATTGATGGAATTCTGCTTTAATATGCTATTTTTAATAGCAGGTGCTTGATTCAGACTTGGCTTAGTATAAGCCCCCTCTGCCAGATATTGAAGCTACATTACTATAATGTTCAGTAAATGACACCTGTCTTATGGCTTCTCCAATTAGGAAGAAGCTTAACTATTTTGTATAAGACAGAAGAGGCAAGAAAAGGCACAGAGACCAGCATACATCCTACACAAATATATTATATTGCTCTGTACAGCATTGTAACTGCATGCAGCCCTGTGCAGCATCTCCTAAGATGTAGTGCCCGCGATTTACAGAAAAAAGCAGATTTCCAGAGGTGTAGGAAGAGGTAGAATAGGTCAGCTCACTCATTTATAACACCCCACTTCCTCCTGAGCAGGGGGAGTTAAGGTGCAACTTCAAATACACAAAGTGACCTTAAGTAACAAGGAGCACATTGACCTTTAATTATGCTGCACAGACCCTAGAATTATCCAGTGCTAAAACAGCTCATCCAGTTCAATATTTTTGTTCCTACTCTCTCATTTATCAATGCTTGATAAAGAATGGGAAGCAACTGCCCACAAGAGAAAGGAAAGGGCAGGAATAACTGTGGAGAGGACCATGGCTTGTAACAGGGGCCAGAGGCAGAAAGGAGTCACAGGTACACCCCAGCTACACTCTAGAAAGTACCATTCTCTATTGACAGGCAATAAACCGCATGGCAAGCCTGCCTCTTCCCTGGCCGTGCACATAGCTCCGCGCTAACTATCGCATACTGCTTGAAAGCTGCTAATTTTTCTGTAACTGGAAAAAGGTGCCCTCCATGAAACAAACAAGACAGGGATACATTCATTTATCTCAGCGTACTTTGCTGTAATACAGCTACACAACATTCCTATCAGAAGCAGCAACCTCAGTCCTCATCCTACCTACTGTTCCATGACTGCAGGGTCTTGCAGCAGCCTTCTGGATTACAGGATAGTTTCCAGACTTCTGCTCTGAGACACCTAAATGCGTTCTTCCCAATGTAATAGTTCTTTCTTGCCTGTCTGGAGCTGGAATGGAAGGGTAGAGCAGGTAGGCAGATACTCCGCTGCTTTCCCTTCCTGGGCACTCATTAATTGGGCTTTTACATGCACGTCTACATGATGGTATTGCATGTACTTATAAGCACATGGGGCTTTGAAAATCCATTGCTTCCATGTTATCGTACCAAATTTCATACTCTTTTCCTTATCGAAACCAAGGAGACTTCATGTGTGTGAGTCAAGCTACTGCAGAAAGCCACAGTGCAACAAAATCAACTTTAGACCAACACTAATTAAATTGAACAGACTAAGTATTGCCTGCTACAGCATACAGCCCCTATGAAACAACCAGAAATAAAATCAGAGACGCAATTAAAAAGGTCTGTTAAAAGTACCTGACATTATGCATCCAGGTCCATGTGGCCATTAGTGTCTGGCATGAGCAGAAGGGGCCTACAGTGGTTCCTGTAACGGCTGAAGCTCCTTGGGACCCATTAACAACCTCAGCAACCCTTCCCCCAGACACCGGACAATGTAACAGAATTCCTACATCTCAAAAGCCCACTCCTATAAACAGAGATGAAATCTGAATATTCAAACCTTCGGCCCTCCCGCTGAGCACAGCTGAGCATGCTGCAGCTTAACTTCAAAGGCGAGAGCGCCCTGAGAAAGGAAGCGAGGGCCTACAGCGCGCGCGACGGCACGGGGCCTGGCCAAGCTGTACGGCTATTGTGTGCGCTATTAAACAGCGCTGTAATGTACACAGCAGATCTTCCTTTGGAAAAACAGACTCAGCGTTTGGCTATTCTCACACAGGGTCAAATATACCTAATTATTACTTGACCGTTAATTTGCATTTCAAAAGGCCAAGCCAGCTCTGAATATTTCACTGCTATATCGTACCTTGCTGTGGGTTAGATAATAATTTAGGCTGCGCAGCGAAAGCACGGCAGAAACTTCCTCTCTACCCAGTGGTTACTTTAAGCTGGGACCAGGTGCTTCAGGCCATGCAGCTTTTGAATCCTGGAGCACGTGGATGGGACAGTGCAGAGGATGGCTACCACCCCCCATGCCTGGTCTGGGCAGCGGTGCCTGGGCTGTAAGCTGCTGCTGAACAAGGGTGGAATCCTGATTCCTGGGGCACAGCAAGAGTCAGGCTCACACCGCAATAGCCCATTCAGGGATTTGGAGATCCAGCTGCAGTTCCCTGTATTGCTCAGTTCTGAATTTCCATCTTCTGTATGCTAAGCATACACTCTAACCAGTGGCAGTTCAGAGGATGGCTATCAGTGGTAGACCCTTGTAACTTAACGCTGGTCTGACTTCCCTACTCCCCACCCCATTCTGGACTGAAACAAAAGCATCATTCCTCCCAAATATTTCCCAAAATTGAACGTTTGAGATTTAGACTGCAATAAAGTAATATCCTCCTTGAGCGAGTAGGACAAGAAGATAACTTTGTCCTACTGCGGCTTCTGCTGATGCCTAGGGACTACAGTCAGTGTTTCCATATAGCATTCCATGCAAGTATCTTTACCTTAACATGCTCAAGCTCATCTCTACTGAACAAGCATGAAGGAGCCTATGGTGCTTCCTTGTAAAAGTGTGCAAAAATGTACTTATAAAGCACCATTTCTTTCTGCAGGAAGGACCGGACAGATCCCGCTTAAGCAGGACACTGTAAAGAAAATTTTTTGTCTATTTTTCAGGACTTAGGTCTTTCACCATTGCAACTGTTGTTTTTTTGCTAGGACAGTACACAGCTTGCAGTGTTTGAAATGAACCTCTAACTATAAACCTCTGACTATAATGCAGCCAGATGGTAGCACTGCTGACATGCCTGGCAGAGCTATTAAAAGTTGCCACATCTGAGGGTAAGATTGATTTCCCTTTCTTCATCTTTTAAGATACACCACCTGAACTGTAATCAGTTTGGTTTTGGTGGTGGATTTACTTGTTGCTTCATTTTCTCCTTAATGGGAACACACACATTTGTCTTTGGGTCACTCATAATTTCTGCTCTTTCTCTGAGCTCTCAGATTGATCCCTGTTAGCCAGCACTCTTTAATTATCTCTACTGCAAGGTCCATTCTAAAAGATAAAATTATAAGAGAATCTGTGCAATCTATGCCCAAGTATCTCAATATGCCCTTGTCACGCTGTAATAGCATCATTGCCTCTCACTGAGTGTAGTGGCTCTCTGAAGTCTAGATGGTAGCAACGGAAACGTGGGCTGGTAACACATTGATAGGTTCAATTTTTCACTGTCAGTGGAAGCATTTTTATTAAGCAGATGCATTAAAAGTGAAAGGTTTGCAAGAACATGCAGTGAGGTGAGTTGTAGTTGGGAAAGCCATCTTTACATCGAGAACAGGCACAGAAGTCTATCCTCATGGGTATCTTTAAAGAATACAGATCTGTGATTAATCTTACTGGCCATTGTGTGTCATATAAATGTCATCAAAATCTCAGCATGTATCTGGCAGTAAAAATACCTGGTTGTTATTAAATAAAAAGTGAGGTGGTGATGATAGTTTTCCATAGTTCAGCACATTACTTATTTCATGGATCACTGGTTTGGTGCTGGGAAGAGTAGGAACAGAGTAGAAATGTTCATTTCAGGCCCTGAAAAATTTTAAACCTTAGTCTTATTTACAGAAGGACTTGTATGTATGAATTACACATGTGCACAGCTACGTTCGAACTCAGGCACTAAATATTTATCAGTAAACTGTCTAGCTGGCATACAGCTTTGACTCTGTACAGCATAGTTACAACTGTAAACTGAACTCAAAATTCATATAATCAAGAAAGATTCCTTAGCAGAGATTTTCACAAAACAACAGGCCAAAACTTCAAGATCTGACCCAGATAGACGTGTAATAAGAAACCTTTGCCTTAGTGCAAGTGAATGAGTACTTGCGACTACAGACCCTGGGTTGTACCAAGGAAGACATACAGCTGCTTTCCCTCCGTTGCTGCCCACCTTACTTGTTTGTCCTACCAAGACCGAACACACCAAACCGAGTGACCATCGCGAAGCTCTGCTGCTTTAACAGCTCTGCCAATCGCTATCTCGACCGGAACTTTGAAAGCAGTGAATCAAAGAGTCTTCACCAGGCTGCTCTCCTCAGCACCCCGAAGAGACAATCTCTCATTGTGTCCACCATGTTTACTAAGACCATAAGGAGGGAAAAGAGTATCTGGAAAGATGTTAGTGAGATTGCTACTATGTAATTTATAGAGAAGCCAAATCAGCTTTAGTTTTTGAGCTGATTAGTTGCTTACATCATGGTTTTGAGATGATTAATAGAGTTATATTATGCTCAGCCAGCCACTATTTGTGCAATGACAGATTAAATATTTATTTTAATTATACCTATAAACCAAATTTGTTCTGTTAGCATATTTATAAAACATTTGAGGTTAGCTCAGCTGATTAAAAATTGTAGTTATATTAACAATTTATCACAGTTTTTACTAATTCAAGACACTCTTGGTAATCTTAGCAGACAAGGCAAAGATTGAACCGTATGGAGAAAAGACATCCTGACCAAGCCCTCAAAGGAGTCCCATCACATCAAGGATGGGACCTGTGCTGGTGAGAAAACTGTCCTGCTAATGACCAGGCTGGTGTGTGTGGATGAAGAGGCTACCAGTGCAACATATCACTATCCAAATTTTCCAGTCTACCACGACATAAAGAAACACTTTCACAGAGTCAAGGTGTGAAGTTCAACTATGTTTGCTTATTCCTTACAACAATGTGAGGTTATATTGGTTTTATTTTTCTCAACCTGTTTGACATAAAGCAGTGTTCATCTTTTAATAAGATACCCTAAAAGTTAGGTGTTCCATGAGGGAAATGAGAAAGGGAAAAATCACTTTTTAAATCTGCACAAATTACTTTATTCAAAGTTTTCATGAGATGAAGACATGGGAAAAGCTATTGATTGCAGGTGAGCAATATCGAGACAACTTACATGATACTATTTCAGGGTACTTCAAATACCTATTTCAAAAGCATATTTTATTAGAATTCAAGTGATAAATATTTCCTTGTCAAAAAGAGACAGAAAAACTGGATTATAAGGAATAACTTTTTGTGTTTTCCTTTTGTTCTCTTCTGCCTCTAAAGATGCAAAAAATGGAAATCAAAATTCCTCAAAAGCTCTAAGAGTTCTAAAAGTTACTGTTAAATTTCATAAGAAATCAGTTAAAGATGTTATTTTTTATAGATTTATTAAAAAGCTTTCTCTTAGTCATGGCAGATTACAGGATGAATCCAGGCGCATCTCCCTGATGTGGAATGAAAACTCATGAGTACTAATGTAAATGCAGAATATGTCCCATTGATTTCTGCAGAGAGTTTTATTTCCAAAGTACATAAAAATGTTGCAAAACAGTTAAAAACACTATGAAGTGTCCTTTCCTATGCTATTAAAAGGTGCCTCTGTAGCCACATCTAGCTGTTCTTAGGGAGAAAATATTGCTTGTTATTAGACTTGTGACTTGGAGTCACTTCTAAATATAACTGTCATTTTAGCTTAGCTGAAACTAATATTTACTATTAGGCAGAAGTTAGCTATAGATTTAATGACCAATTTCTCCCATATCATAGAACATGAGATTTGATGAGGAGTACAAGTTGCATCAAAAATAAAAGATAACTCCTTTTAGCATTATTTCCTATTTAAAGAGGAATAAAGGAATCTGACAATCAAAATAGGCCTATTATATTTCCCTTGCTCTAATAACTGAAACTGTTCTGATAGAAAAAGATGAATTAATAACTTCTGTGTATCAGCATCAGAGACAGTCTATGGAAAAAATAACCCTTTTCCATTTGGATTGTGCTGATAACATTTATTTTTCTCTTTCCATCTGGAAACCCTGTGGGTATCATGAGAATTGTACTGAAGCTGATTGGGGTCATGTGTGAGGGCACTGGGATCAGAGCCAATGTCACGTCCAGCCTCCCGCAGCTTCAACAGCTCCCAGAGAGAGTGTAAGTACAAATCTGTGGCATATTGGGAAATGAGGGTGGTAACAACCGAGGTCAGTGGCCAGAGTGTTTCAAATAGTCTTGGGAGCAGTTCTTAACCCACAGCAGATACGTTGAATGGTGTTTCAATAAGGAATGGTGTTGTATCCTGCAGGAATGATTTTCTAATCCCGTTGCTTTATGAAATTTGGGTACAATCACAGAAGTACATGAAGCTTACATATCACATGTAGAGAACCTTCTGTCTTCATCTGGTACAGAAGTTAAACAAGAAGCATGAGATCTGCTGGTTTATTTACTTGTTTAATAGCATTGCCAAGAAGAAAATTAGAAGACAACAAAATCAGTATTTTAACTATAGCAAGATTAAGTTTTCTACTCGCTCAAAGAAAGGCAAAAGTGACAAAAATCTACAGCAGCAGCAGAACTGTGAGCTTCCACACACTGCTCTTGCAATGTTTTCCTCGGACTGAAAATTACATCGAAAATGTGCTGTCTATGCTATATTTCCCAACCTAAAATATGAGCTGGTTTGTCTCATATGAAACTGGATTTTGCAGAGAAACTGTGGAACATCATCTCAATTTAGCAGATGATGAACCACAGAGTTTAAATGTGCTGCTCGAGGTCATGCAGAAAACCAGTGCGAGCCGGGACCCAGCCCCAGTCTCTGGTTTAGCTGTGCGCTGCTGCCTCGTCAAAGCAGCCAGCACCTGAACACCGGGACAGTAACTGTGGAGATGGCCATATTCACTGACTGCAATACATCTCTATTGAAGCTAGAGAACTTTGACTCCTATAAAAGCATCCAGAACTATAGGAAAAAAAAAAAAAAAGATGTGGATAAATAGTGCTGACTAGCAGATGCCTTCTAGAACTGCCCCAAGAGCCTGACTGCTACGCCACACTCCAGTGCTCTGAACACGGCGCACTGACTGCCCTAAGCTACGGGCCATCACACCACTCAGGGACATGCTGAAGACAAGACATGTCTGAAAGCCCCTCTCCCTCATGAGCATTATGATTAGAGTAGAATATAACTTCTGCAACAACAGTCACCAGTTTATATTGTGCCTCTATTTTATATCACAATCCAGTAGCTGGAGCATTTACCCATAAAGTAAATCAGACCCTTCCCCACCTGAGCGTGAGGGTGCTCACTGTCCCTGGGAAGAAGGCTGGCTACCAGTGAGCAGGAACTAGGTGGGCAACGGTGCCACTCTCTCGATTCTAGTTTTGGTTCTGCTTCAGAACCCATTTCTGCTTGCTTCCTCCCCACCGCCCCCCCCGCGTGACTGGATAAAGTGCCTAGGCAGCAGGACCAGACCATGCAAATCCAAAGCTCCCTGCTGCCCCTCAAGCACAGTTTGCACCACTGAGCTCATATTATTCTCCTTCTTGCTCACATTTTATGAATCATGTGACGGAACAAAAGAAACTGAAGCCCTGCATTCATCTCTGCCCTCCGAGTACACCTACCAAGATGTGCTCCACAGGGAATTTGAGCCTATGGATGCCAGGTCCATGAATCCTACCAAGCCTAGTATGAGATACATTAACACACATAGATCAGCCAAGATGGCAGCTGTTGTAGGCATGTGAAACTGCCCTATGTTCCATTAGCAGCAATTAAATATACCATTAAATACACACAACTTCACAATAGTATTTGCTACAGAAACCCACATATTCTTTAATTGAGGCGGAAACAAATGGGTGCATCAACCTGCAGGAGGTGGCATTTTTCTAATGAAAACAGTATGATAACTTCAATGGACTTTATGACTTTTCATGCAGACAGAAGTGAATTCTCTGGGCTAAGGAGTCTGACTGATTAGCATAATCTCCAAAGAGGCTCTGTTCCAATTTTGCCTTGCCACTATGCGAAGAACAACCATAGATTCAACTATTCACCTTTCCGAAAAGATGAACTTTTCCATCAGATGCATGTGGCCATGGGATGTGCTGAGGTCATCTGGTCTGTCTCAGACCCAACCCTGAAATTCATCAGTGCTTTTAATGATGTGCTTTTTCAAAAAAATCTATTATGCGATTGTCACTTTACAGTTTCATACATACATCTATAAACATACGTATATACCTATGCATATATAGGTGTGTGGGACAAAGGAACAGCAATCAGCATCTGTGCTTTAGACTATGACCTATACTTTTCACCTCCCCAAAAGTAAGTGTGGAAGGGGCGGATCATTCTTGGATGTCTCCCCACATCAGCAGCAACACTGCACCGTTACACCTCAGTGCTTCAAGAGCAGATGAACATGTCTTCTAGGGAGAAGTCCAGTGCCCTATTATTCAAAGCCAGAGTGTTGTTAATCACATGCTCTCAGCTTGTAAACAACAGTAAAATCAGTAGACAGCCTTCAGAAAAAGATTCTCTCATGCTAGCCTATTAAACTATTTCTGGATTTTAAACCGTGGTTAGACTGCAAAACCACATACACATTTCATAAGTTGAAAAATTCCTTATGAAGTTTCAAGATTTCTTTTTAATAAATCAGATTCCAATTCAAATATTTACCCACTGTTTTTGCATGTCAGGTTAAGACAACTGACAAATCAAATATGCAGTGCACGGTTTGTTGCCTGATTCCTAGCACATAAAAGCTGATTCTAATGGGAATATCACAGACTTGAAAGTGAGCAGGGATACCTATACATGAGTAGATACTAGAGCAGTATTTTTTCAATGTGTTCATTTGCTAGACCCCATTTGATAAGTATGGCAAAATCTGAGAAATGACAAGGGCCAAAATATTTCTCACATGCATGAGCCAACCATCTAATCTCAGCCCACTAGGAAATGTGGTCAGGATAAATGCAGCGAGCTCCAAAACCTCAGAAATCCTATACACTACAGCAGAAATTCTGCTGCCAACTTTTACTAATTTTAGAACAAAGAATATTTTAACAAAACGTTGTTGACCAATTTGTTCAAAGTTCCTCCAGTTCTTCCAGTTTAAGTGGATAAAATAACAGTGATAATAAAATTTATCAAGTGTCTTTCACCTGACAGCAAGCTTTTGCCTTCAGCTGTTTCGTTTGCTCTATGAAACACATCTCATAGACTTAAGATACCCAACTGCAGATTATGGGAAATGCCTGATTTGCTCTTCCCAGGAAGCACAGCATCTTCAGTGCTACCAGTGATGAAAATATTTGCATTCTTACAGCTTGTCAGGGAACCAGGAAGGAGAGACAGATGCTCTGAGGGCAGCAGGCCCAATTCAGTTCACATTTGACTGAAACTCTCCAGTGAAGATGTTTTAGTTTTCTGCTATTAGAACCAATATAACGAACCCAGTAAGGCACTGCTGCCCTAGCACCCAGCCACACTGGGACACGGCGGAGCTGTCAGCCCTGCTGCCATAGGCAAGTTCCATGCCGCTCGCTGGAGCCCGGCCACAACAGAGGTACGCACTGGTCTTGCTGCAGTGGCCAGGTGCACCTGGGACCACCAAGCTTCTGGGTGTCAGATGCAGTGAAGCCAGTACCCATACTGTTTCAGATTATTTCCACACAAGAAGCCTGCAAAATACGTTTAATATGCAGGAGTTACAGATATCCTATGTTATCGCTGGGTTCTTTTGTACCTTTAAGCTGCCTTTTCCCATTCCAAATCTTTCTCCCTCCCCTCAGTTCTCTTCCACCTCCTGCTCCCTCTCCCCCAGTTAATATGTTGCATCTTATTTCATGCTGTGACACCATTAGTGGAACCTAATCTCCTCTCTAAAGTAGACTATTAGTGTTGGTTGGGGCCACTTATGAGGTCATACGCTCACACAGCACTTATCTGAAGTAAATGCCTTGTAGCTAATCAGGAAAAGGTAACACACCATCACCCTGCTCACGGCTTCCCAGCACCCAAATTTCACTCATTTACAGTGAGAGAAACCCCAAGCAGCCCAAGCTTTGTGTTTTTTCTTTTGCATGACAGAAGCTCTAGCCCTTAAGTGACTAGGATGGAATGAGAAGGGAATAAACAATTAGACAGGGCTGCTGGAACAAATCCTCCTGTTTCATTTTTCTTCTTCACTTGTCTCAGCGGGAGTAGTTTTACCTCCTATTGACACCCATTGTGCTCTTGGCTGCTCGCTATGATGCAGCTGTTTTCTTAATGCCTATCAACCCTCTGCCTTTTTATGATACAAAGGTGACTTGTTAATACAAATGTTGTTGAAACCTTAATAACAATGAGCCCCAGTTGTGATCAATGATATTGCACCTTGGCAGGGAATGTATCAATGCTTATGGATTCATTTAAAAGTCATCTGCACAAGGTTGCCGATTTTTTATTTTAAAAACCTACACATAAGAAACGCCTGCTCTATTAGACTGACGTTTCTAACTCTACTGGGTGCAGTAATGCAGTATTATAGTTCTACCGTTTCCTGCGGTACCTACTTAGTCTCATATCTACCATTTTCTATCTGCTCCAGAGACTACATTTAAACAGAAACTCAGTCCTCCAACAAAATCCTCAGTTGTGCTCTGTCCTCTTAAAAAGGGACTCTGATGCACCCATTCTTCTCCAAAGGTACTTCCAAGGCAGAACAGACAGCCACGTGGTTCTCAATACCCTTTTTGTTTCATTATCGACACCTCAGTGCAAACCAAATGCTATGACCACCAGCTGAATTGTCTCTGGACTTACTAAGCAGTGTGATAATGTTATTTCAGAAAGGACATTATCCATCGAAGCTGCCTATATGAATGGCTACACCTCAAAATGCCTTTATGTTCAAATGTAAATATACAATTTTTAAAGATGACAGGCCGGTGGTTCTTTCCTTTATAGAATCATTTGGATGTTAGCCTAGTCCCATCAATAGATGTATGCTAGCGCAAAGTGACATTACATTAAAAGCAGATCAGGAATAATGAAATTTAATAAAGATACCCATCTATGTAACTGACGTTAATGTGCAAAATCCATAGAGAAGTGCCATTTTCAGATAGTAAAAAGACCGAGTAAACTTCGTTCCTCAGATATTCTCAGTTCTTGATCAGCGTATTCCAAATAATTTCCTACTTAATCCACTCAACCAGAGACATGATCATTGGACTATGCAGGGATCAGTTTGCCCTAGAGAATAAAAGCTTTCGGTGTTCAAAACATGAAAGCTGAATCATTCAGAATGTGAGCTACACTGCAATTGTAATTCTAAGTAGAAGAGCTATGCTGCTTTATGCTTTGAAAACTGTTTCCAGTGTTCGTGTCACATATTCCTCCACTCCAGATCATTACACTCTTGCATGAAACTAATCAACATTACAAATTGAAATTAATCTAGCAAACACACTGTTTCTCATTATAAAATTATTAGGTTCCATTACACTGTTTTAAAAGTCCACACAGGAATTAGCTGGAATTTTGACAAGTGACAACTGCAAAAGCAGGAATAGCTTCTAATGCCTGATTTAGAAGTCTTCAGAATTTGTACCTCTGTATTGTGAACAATAGAGTCTTTTTTGAACTTTGGTTTGTGCTAGGACTCTGAGTCACCGAATATTTTATGGTGTTCAATGAACTACAGTATGAGTCATTCATGAGCTTTCAACTATTTTTGGAATTGTGTTATTTTGCTTAAAATTGCAGAAAAAATGACTGGCAGAAGTGACAAAAAATGCAGCATGGTAGATTTAGTAAGATCATGAGATGGAAGCAGAGCCTATACATATCAGCATAAAAAAAATAATTTAAGCAAAAACTAGGTCTACAAAGGAAATGAGGGATTCAACAATGAATTGTTAGAGAGTTATTGTATTCTGAACAGGATCCATTTTACTGGAGCTAGTTATGATTGCCAAAAAGTTCTTGCCTCAGATGCTGTCCGTGCTTACAATACTTATTTCCATACTCTGCTACAGTTTATCATTTCTACAGCGTTCTGCAGACACACACAATTTGTACAAGCACTAACTGATTAACAGCTTGATTGTAGGAACGTTAGATACCATATGAAGTGCATGATCCAAAGCTAATTTCAATTGGTGAAGTCAGTGAAGAAAAAAATCCCACCAAAAAAGAGTTACTCCTAATACAGTCTAGGATACAGAGAACAACTATTCTTAGTGCTGAAGAGTGATTATTCCTAGATTTACATAAGGTTTTTGTTCTTTCCTTTTTTTTTTTTTTTTTTTTTTTTTTCTTTTTAATGGTGCCTAAAGCCTCTATGTATCATAAGCAATGGCTCCAGCAAAAAGACCTGAAACATCAGCATCGCTGGAAGATAGGGAAAATAAACCACTCTTCACATAAGGCACATGAAGAGTGGTGGCAGAGCTCAGAGCTCACAACCTTGTGTTTATGATGAACATCCAACACTGCTTTTCACACAGGTTCAAAATAAAGGACATTTAGTCATGGTTCTGTTGAGCAGAGATCAGTTTTGGCTTTCTAGCAAGGCTGAACTAAGGCCATTTGGATTGGAGGAATAATGGGAAGGATTGTGTCAAAATCTGGAAGTTTTTCCTCTATTGAGAGCCAAAGCTCTTGTGTCACAAGACTCTGCCTGAAAGAGAAAGTTTTCTTAGATGCATGACTGTGTTGACACTTATTCTTGCCTGAGAGAGGCTTTTCATGGTTTTGGTTTTTTTTTTTTTTTAAACTCCTTACTAAGCAGTATAAACTAAGTCAAATAAGAATGGGCTCATGGGGCTTCTTTGGATGGAACTAACAAAATTACACTTTAGTGAATTCTGAACAAGCCTTCCCCGAATACACAAGATCGTAGTCAGTGAGAAGTTCACCATTTCTCAAATTAAAGCTTGGTCATTTGGACATCAAATGGATAGACAGACATCCCATCTTGTTCCCTACAATGGGAACAAGGGTTAACTATCAATATGGTACCAAGTGTCCTTCAATGCTACCAAGATTCTGAGTGATTAGGGGATGATGGATCTGCATTTTCTAGCGTGATACTATGAAAAAAACAGTAACTTACATCCAGCCTGTCCCAAATGATTTTAATACCCTTTCCTACTGTATATCCCCGAATCTCCTGCTGCTGAAGAACATTATGCTAGTGATGGATCTCTCTTTCCATACAGTTAGCAGTTTGCTGTGTACAGACTAAAGCAGTGGAGAGTTCAGAGCTCATGAGACTGGCCATTCAGCCTTCAGCGCACAACTCTCCTAAGACAACAAGTAGTATTAGCACTAGCAAGGCATCTTTTATAAAATATTTGGTCACAATACTGTGATTTGTCAAATAAATGTTTTATAGAGAATGTTTAGAAGAGGTCCTCTGCTCAAATGAGCAGAAGAGGGCTAGGGATACTCAGCTGGCAACAGAAGGTGCTCAATGCACTGAGCCATTCAAAGGAAAATGCCTCCGCATCATCATCATACGATGATATGGTGGTATATCACAGAGTGTAACTGAGGTATTTGTTAGTAAATGGTAACATGGCAATCATTATACAAACTATTTTTTTCATGAAAAGTGTTCTAAGAACTCCAATTGTCTTAACACATAAAAATTATCTTTGGGAAAAAAGTTTCCCCCCACAGCTTCGGTATTACTGCATTTAACTGACGAAAAAACTGAGGGAAAGGCCTTGTCTGTCACTAGAAAATCTGCAAGAGTAAGACTGTTGCTTGGACTTCAAACTCCTTCCTGTCATGCATGAATGACAGGTGCCAGTTGCAGTAGTTTTCTATACTCCTTTCTGGAAAATTTGAATTGTGCTCCTCCGAAGAAAGAGCTGGCTGCCCACCCACATTCGCATCTACAGTAAGTAGGACTTCTACAAACTTCCTTACCGTAGTTCTTGTTGGGAGGCAAATTCTCCCATTTCAACTTTTAGAAAACTGACTGCTTAAAAATCAAAAGGCTAACAATAAAGAGGGAAGGGGGGTACTGTTTCTCATGCTAATCTATTAAAGGACAGCACGAGTTAAGTAGTTCTTCATTAAAAGAAAAAAAATATATATAAATAATTAGGTACTTTGTATCACTTAAGGACAAAGGATAAATCTTTTGTTAACATTCTGGAAGAAAAGTTGCCTATATTTTTGCTGACGTTTTTTCTCTGAGCAGATCTAACAAAACATTCTCTATATTGTAATGCTATTTGTCTCAGCCAGCCTAGTACATCATGTAATCATATCATTCGAGCTTGTTTCAGGTATGGGTTACTTTTCCATTAATTATATTCCAAGCACATGTATACATATCAGAGCTGTTGGGATGTCTATTTCTATTAGTTTAACAAGCCCTGGTATTAATGAGATTGCTCTATAATTGAACCTTTTCATGGGTCCCTTGGTGATGAAATTATGCTAATCTGAATCTGCAACCACAAGGCATCCATCATACTTGATCAAATAGTAAACATCAACAGTGATATGCTAGGAGTGTAAATGTGCCGTTAATTATTACATAAATGAACAAGCCCCATTATTTCATCTTTTTATTTGCGCAACTTAATAAAACGGGTGAAGGCAGAGTGTATCAGACTTCCACTATGTGGCAGCATGGTCCACTTAACAGGAGCATGAGCTTGTAAATACGGTGGTATCTCAGGCCTGATACACTCTGTGTGTGAGAGGAAAAAGAAGGTGGATATATTTCATCTGTTCTCAGTCACTGTTGTGGGAAACAATGATACTGATCAGTTACATCCGTTTAAAAGAGAAAAAGCATCCACTTTTCCAACTGCTATAATTGTTTGCTTCTAAAGCACGCATGGTTTGTGGATCACCAAGGGTTTTCACCGAGGGACATATATCTCATAACGTCTGCTGTGGGATGATTTATACCAACTTCAAAAAAGGTTTGTAAGCTTAAGCACAGACGTAAGACCTCATGTACCCACACGTGCAAAAATAGATGGATTTGCAGAATGTATGTGTTCCTGTAGGCATCACTCCCCACCTACGGTCACACCACACTAAAGAAAAGAAGTAAAAATATCAGGCCACTTTTAATTAACAATATGAGGAGGAACAGAATTGTCACAGTGCAGGCATAAAAATTAATATGCTTTTTTGCCCACGTTTTTTTATGAGGTGCACTGTACCCCATAACTATCTGAGCAAGCACTGAACTTCAATGCAAGTTGGTTCTGGTTTTGCTTTAACATATGCAGATTTGAACAGAAAATAAAAGAAGCCAAGACTTTTATTTGGTTTGGTATAGCATTTTTAGCTTGACAAATCACAACCCCAGTATCTATCTGATGACCAGAGCATTCTTCCACAATTGTTCTGCTAAAGAAAAAATATCAGAGATCTTATGAATATTGTGAGCAAGATTTGTACTTTACTGGCATGAAATACACTGGTGCTAGATGTCAGGGACAGATTTCTAGGAAACAAGATATTTTTCCTTTTTTGAATGTACTTCACTAATTTGTATAAAATGAAATATAGTGTGGCAATGATATTGATGCTAGATTTTAGCACAGTTTGACTCATGCCTTGCCTCTGCCTTTTTAATATTTGACAGAACTATTTTAACCATCTTTGTGGAAAAACACATTCCGTAAGCTATCAAGTTACACATGCAATTAATACAAAAATACAGGGATAAATATTCTGCCTTTTCACTATCCATTCCACAGAAGGAGCATATAATTCAATGAGGGAGTGTTCAAAAATGTATTCGATAATTCTTAGACATAGTTCAAAATAAGTTCCCTGGATTGACTCAGTCCTGGGGCAACGCAACATATAGGACTAAAAGTTGTTCACTCCAAGCTGATTCTACTGATGCTTAAAATCAAGATAAAGGTCCTTGGTGTCAGGGCCTGTTCCGGTATTTGTTACCTCTTCACGCAAGTGAACTACAAGACCTTAGGCTGACTTAACACACTATCAGAAAAAAAAAGTGTTAGGATAGTTTAGTAGGTTTCTGAAAACATTCTCACTGGGTTTCTACTGTCAACACACTAATATAAAAACATTCCCATTTTAAAACTTAAGTCCTGACTCTTTTACATAGACAATGACTTAAAAACAAGATGAAATAGCGCTGCCCCTCAAAGCTCCCAGTCTTATCATGTATTTATTCACATCCTGCTAATGACATTTTGCATTCTTGAGATAGTTTGCCCCAACTTCCCTTTACTAAAATTGAATTATTTTGTCATATATACAAATCAGGGGCAGAGCTTCACAATATAGAAACAGCATACCAAAAAGACAAAAACATTCAATCTTGCAATTTCTTTCCTTTTTAACATTTGTCAAGGGAAACACACAGGATTCTGGACAGGAGTGCTGCACAAGCAAAGTGCCACGTTCTGTTGCTGCTTACTTAAGCTTAGCAGCACAAAACTTAACAAATAAAGCTACCAAAACGTGGCTGAAGATCAGGAAGCAGCAGTCTTTCTACACACAGCAACGCACAGCAGGGATTTACCCAGACATTTTTTCTATTAAGAATTGCCACTGAATGTAGTCAAAGAAAACCCACCTTAACTTATGCGGGTTGTGAAAGGATTGAAAACTGTCTCACGGGTCTCACTGACACCTTACAAGTCAGATGTTGGACCCGATTCTGACCTTATTCACACTATCATCACTGCTCATTTCAGCAGCTTGTCTTACTCCCGTTTCAAGCAAGACGAGTGTCAGGCAGTTTATTTTTAAGAGACTGTTTCCATCCTTCCTTTTTCTTGTTTTTGACAGCATTGCCTAACGTTGTGGTTTCCCTCAGAAGTGTTTCTGTAACTGTCTCCTGCTGAATCAGCAGCCTCCCACACTGACTGTAGCCATGCCAGCTACATCAGGTTCACTCTGTTCTGTGCAACCACCTATGAGTCTCAAACTATATCGAGAAACCCTGTGATTCAAAAAGATAAGCAATCAAAATGTGAAGGGACCCTGAAAATTAGGAGGTGAAGGAGCAGCATATCTACACCCAGAAACCCACCCCCTCGCCCCCAGAAGCAAAATAAAACCATCTCAGGTTTGCATGAGGGTGTGGATTTGACCATACAAAGGTTGAAGTTCCCTCTGTAGGACTGCTGACTGAGGAATGCTGGCATCTGCAATGGCAGGATCCTTCCTAGACACCTCCAGGTGCTCCCTCAGCCTGCAGAGGGTTACACCGAAATCCCTGGCCATTCCCAGAGACTGTTCCTTCCTTCTAGTAAGGTGGCGGCACAATGACCCTAGCCAAAATGGTACTGAAGCACTTCAAAAAGCTGTCCTGCAGGCTTGACTCTCCACAAAACATGTCTTTGCTTTCATATCCCTTTCTGAGCACAAATGCATGCTCTTAAACTTGCAGCCTGCATGAAACATTTTGGTCACCTGCACAACACAGGAAAAAAGCTGTGTGAGAATGCCCTTAGCTTGGCTTGAACTAGGACAATTTAAAATAGTCACATTCTGCTCTTAGAGTTTTCAGTGTTAGCCCCTGTAATCAGTGCTCATTGTCTCCCTTTTGGAAACCTGTATTGTGTGTCACCTCAGCTCGCCTCATTTCAGATTCTAGTTACTGAATCTGATTTTTATTTATTTCTAGATTGAAGATTCCTTTATCAATGCAGATACATAAAATAAACCTCTACAGTTCTGTTAGGTAAACTATAGTAACAATAATTTATCATAAGTACCACATGATACACAAGCATGGAGCAGCTTTTCCAAAAGACAGAAGCTTACTGAACATTTGTACCATTGTTTATAATTACACCCAAATTTATTCTATCCAGATAGCACATTAAAACCACTCACTGAGGTTTGGTTGGGGTTTTTTTGGCATTTTAAAAATAAGAACTTCAAACTGTTCTTATAATTTCTACTTCATAGTCATTAACAGAGACCTATCCTTTCCTTGGTTTTATTTCTGCATACAATGCCTTTGCTACATATCTCTATGTATCTTTTAGTCATTATTTTCACTTTCTCTCCAAACAGCAGCAACAACTCACACCTAAAATCCTATTGCTTCCTTGCCTGTGATTTCTTAATACTTAACAAAAGAATTCAAGTAGTCTCAAACTGTGAATGTTTCTATTAAAAACAGAACACCTTTACCTAATTTACATCTTTATTATTAATATTATTATTATTTATGGACACCATGTAAGTATCTAATCTTGATAATATATTTATTTTGACAATATATTCTAACCAGGTGCTTGATTAGCTACTTGTTTCTGCTGTTTACAGAAGTCCCCTATCACAAGATTTGTCTGCAATAACAGTGATTCTTTTCTATGTGAGACCATACATTTTCAAATCATGAATGACAGTGAAACAAGTAAACCCACTAAAGTGAAAGCAGACTGCAATTCTCTTCCTTTTCATCCATTAACTTAATCAGTTTCCCTGCTGACAAGTACATTCATTTGAATGTAAATTAAGAATGACCATATAACATGCTATTTCTTGTTTCAAGTGAATTTCTAAATCATTTCCCTTGTGTCAAGAATATCCCTCTACACTTTTAAAATCAATATAGTTCTCATCCTTTCTTGACTAGGAGCTCCCAAACCAAGCAACCAAAGAAGTAATCCCAAAATACAGCCAGAAAAGGTCAGCACTGAAGTTGAAAGCCAACTAAGGTTAAGTAATTACTGCAGATTTTCCAAAGTTCTTACCATTCAGAAACTCTCTTTCTGACACTTCATGGACAAAATTCAGATATCTTTAAGTATTCTAGTTCTAACTTATTTATCTCATAAAACTCAAGACGAACACCAAAACAATCGTATGTGGATTTGAAGTTTTCAAGTCAATTTATAGGAGTTACACTCCACCTGGAACAATTAACATTATTTTTCAGACAATCACACAGTCATAGGAGTGACAGTTGGAAGGAAACACTGGAGGTCAGTTCGTCCAGCCGTCCAGTCAGGCAAGGACCGCTACTAGCACTAGAACAGCCATGTATTTCTGTAGCTGACTCTTGAAAACCTGCACAGATTCCACGTGTCGACATCTGCAGTTGTGTAGCCACATTTGGAACATCATTGTCCACGATAAAATAACAAAGGGTTCAGAACAACATCTTTCAAAGATCCGTAAGTGTCAGATTTTCAGGTGGCCTTTAAAGCCAAACATCCACCTCACTTAGATATGGATGGGTAAATCTGACAGTTACAGCTATCACCCGAATTTGGTCCATGTTAGACTACAATACAAATTTCTCTCACAGTCCATATAACTTTTTCAGGTAACTTCAGATGCACGTAACTTCTGATTCATCAGCTGAGAGGAAAAAAAAAAATATTCCTGGTGCCACAAGAACAAAATATCAATGCACTGTGCTGCACTGCAGAGTAACAATAAGCTGAACTTTCAAGGAATTCAAAGTCCATTGGTTAACTATTCCAAAACTCCTGAAGCAGGTTTACTTTTGCGCCCTTCCTAATATCTTGTGCCTGTCAATACCTGTCACCCATCTTCTTCTGGATGAATATTTCTCATTCAGTACAACCAAGACAAATGAAGTGCCCATGGATATACACATGCATCAAATAGGTATGCATGCTCAGAATCACTAAGGGATGAGAGAATCACAAACTGGAATAGAGCGCAGAAATTGAAATCTTACATGAAGGGTTGAGGTCATTGTTTCAGTGATATTCCAGGGGAAAGGTTCTAAAATTCTAGCTGAAAACTTTAGAAGACAGTCTCTCAGAGAACATATATATGTGCGTGTATGTTTGTGTGGTCATATGGCCCTTTGTTACCATTGCAGCTATAGAAAAACCATAATTTTCTTTTAGATAGGCCATAATAACCTTGCTATTACTGCAGTAGGGGTCCTATCAAGAGTCCAACAATACAGTTTTAAGTCAGATCTGGTATCATTACTGTAGATGACAGTAGCTATAGTGAAAACAGACTGAAGTGGTTTCCCAGGAGGTACATACTCAACGTTACCTACAGAATGACCAACTGCAAACTTTCTGGCACCTCTCTTTGAAGGGGTAAGGAAAGATAGGTTATGACCCCCAGATAGGAGCAGTATAGACATCACAGCCTAGAATTAATGGTTACAAGCTAGAATTAAACTAGTAGCAAGTCTAACTGTTATGACACAGAGGTCAACACTGTCGGGCAACTAAGGAAACCATGGGCCTAAATAGTTTTGCATACAGCAGTGGAAAACTACGGTTTCCCTCTACTGAGCAGGAGCCACCTGAAGATGATGTGCAAGCCACACAACAGTACAGCAATCAAAGGTGGCCAGTCAAAATGTTGGCCCTTCAAAATGTCACCACAACACCTGCAGAGTCTGGAAGCTGCTAAATCCAGGTAGCCTCCAAAAAAGGGTTTTCAAGTTCAAAACCTCAAACTTAGTTGTATGAAGTAGGTGGAAATCCATGCAGAAAGGTAGAGTGAGCTGAAAGGGGACAGGACCTTTGAGGAAAGAGATGGGTTTGGAACTGGATATGACTGCGTAAAATCAGCTTAGTGTTTGGGAAATATCAGGTTGCTTTGGAGAGGGACAGGAATAAGAAGCGGGGACTGAGGAACTCCAGCAAAGATTGAGGTTGCCATGGGCCAGCCTCCTGCTCTAGCAGAACACCCTAAATGTATTTCAGATTGGAAACATCCTCAGGACTGGTATGAATACACCTACCCCCGCTTCCCACATTGGACCATCTACTTAATGCCCCAATTAGCATAATTTCTACAAAGAAGTAGAATCTGTGGTTTCCAAATATACAAGCACAGTTTTTACCGCACTAATAATGTTTACATTAATACAGTTACATTTAGACTACCTGGCACAACACTGCCACTGAACTATGAACTGTGCCACTGCTAGGGGTACTAGCCTTTTTTAAAGAAACCTGCTCCCTTCTCCAAAACTCTTGGTGGAAAAAATACTCTGTAGACCATCCTAACCTGTTAGATGTTCACTCTGTCCTTATGTTTATTCCTTGACTACTCCACTCACTTTGTTTGCCTTCCTGGGTGCATCCAAGGTTTTAAAACCTCTACTGTAATCATTTAACGAGGCTTCTTGTACAGTAAAATGCCCCATGGTCGTAGGCTGAATAAGGCTAGCGTCAGCTATTGCCCTGCAAAAAGATAATATGTATGTGCAGATAGGGTCATGTGCCAGGGAAAGTGGTTAATGTGGAGAAGGTATCAGCTAATTCTTGGCTTATTCCTTTGAAAGAAAATAGGTTTAGTAAACGAATCATCATGTAGTTTTAAAGATTACTTCACATCCATACTTTCTTCATCTTTTGAGTTTCCACCTTTCCTTGCTCAAAATATAGCAGACTTTAATTTCGCACAAGGAAGACTATAGCTTCACATTAAGATCAGATTCAAATCTGCAAAACTCAGGAAACTTGGAACCGTTAACTTTAAGGTTATATCCCACTATCGAGTTACAGAATTATGCTCATTAATGCAGCTATGGCTGCAAACCCCCGATGTGTTTACCACTGAAATAGCTCTGTGACAAGGCATTATGCCTTCTTCAAGAAGTCATAATAAAAAATCCTGAAGTTCTACTGCAACAATGCTGTTTTTACAAAACTTTCACAGTTTTACAACTTTCACCTGACAGACCACAGAGATAATACTTTTTCAGGCTAAATGATTTAATCTTTCTGGACAGATTTCATAACTACATGGGTATAGATTATGTGTGAAAGGGGGTGAACTGAAATCTAATTAGATTTCATTTTAAGTCTAGTTGCTGCAATTATGACTTCTGAATAAAAGTGGTTGTTATTTAGCAGGGTAGCCTAAGCAATGCACATAATTGTTATAATTATTATGTACCTAATGATATCTAATAGGAGTCAGCATTGTAAATAAATGTTGTAGACTGTTCAGAAGGGTGGCCTGCACTTTGCAGAAAACTAAATAACAAAGGTTAATAAATATGTTTGCAGATGATTGTTTTACAGAAACCCTGGGCAGCACTATCTGTTGGAGATTAGCTACATTAGGACTCAACAGACCAGAAAACATCCAGAATAATAGTCTTGGTACTAGCTTATAGATGCAGCATATTAAAATAGCTAAACTAAATTCCTTCTTTCCCCAATACTCCTCAAGTATAAGCTATACTGTTAATTCTTTTATAAGATTACTTAGTGGACAAAATACAACTTATTTATTGAATAAATCAGAGAACATGAAATCAACGATACAGACAGTTTTTCTGTTCCAAGCTCCTATTTAATTCTCTGAATTTAAGAATATAAAATGGATACTGCTGTTTGAAGTGTGGATTACAATAGCTGCAGATGCTGTCTAACCCCTATTTGCACTGTATTAGCAGAAGAATTGTATTTATGTAATGAAGACAATGTCCACTGCTGATATAGATGACACATTATAGATTTAAAATTGCATGTGTTTGCAAAGTGCATTTCAGAACCTTCAATTTCCAAAGTCCATTGTGTTTTCAATTATCTACCCACCCAGGCAAACTAGGGAGAGACTAATCAAGCATAATGTCCTCACATACTTCCCACTATGCCTTCCTTAGAGAGGTCAAAGAGCACTGTCAGATCACGATTGCAGCTTGCTCTGCCATGGGAAACACTGGTATGATTTACAGTTTATAGTCTCCATCACTAAATGTAGCCATTAGTAACAGTATGCCTAGCTACAAAATAATTAAACATTTTGCTATTTAAAGTTTTCTCACATGACTTCTGAGGTAATTTTAACATTTTGAAATTATTTTGGTAGTGGTCAGTTTAGGTTCCAGAAAAGAAAAAAAAAAACCAAACCAACAAACAGCTTGTGGTAAATGTTCCAGTACTGTATTTAAGGCTCATGGTTTGAGTATAAATATTTGGTTTTGAATAACACATGTAATACAGGCTGCAAATGAGGGGAAAGGGTATGTGTATCTCACATGTTAGTGGATGGGTTATAAACTGATTGCTGTCCTAGAATAAAAGGGCATAATCCAGACAGGAGGCAATTAGGTGACTGAATTGGAGGTTTGTAGATCGTCACATAAAAGCTATCCCCCAGAGAACCTTCCATCAGAGATGAGAATTGGCCACTCGCTCACCTCTGTGTTGAGCCTGCTCATGTTAAACTATCACTGCTGTGAGAAGGGGCACGTTGTTACACTTCCCCATCACATACAATAGGCTCTGGCATCATCAGCTCATCTGGAGAGGAGAAAAATTTATCTAAGATCCTGCATATTATTTCATTTTGTACACCCAAAAGAATGACACCTCTGAGACAGCTGAACAGAAGGAGAAGGTAAAAGTCATCCCTATCAATACATGTGCCCTTTCCTCTACTCACTGTTACTGGAAGGCAGAGCAGCTTAGAAGTTTTATCCTACCGTATACCTATCATATACAAGCCATAAATGTATAACAAGAAACAGTACATTACAACATCTGCCTCAGAATATGGTCCTTTAAATATGTGAAGCATATAACAATAATGAAATATTGCCTTTAACCTAAGTTGGGTATATTAGAATCTACTAAAGGTGCAGCTGTCACAGTGAAAGCAATCGGTCAACTGAACATTATTTTACAACATTAAGAAGGGTAGCAATGCTTTTGGAACAAACAAGAGCGCTCCTTTCTGGCTCAGCTTTCAACTCAGGAATAATGTGAAATTATGAAGTTGATTCAGCTCAGAAAAAGCATAATTTTTTAATCACAATATTTTTTAAGCCACAAATGGAATTCATTTTAACCATTCATGAATTAAAGATACGCTTTGAAATTGAGTCCGGCTTCCTAAAAGCATAT
Organism: Falco naumanni; assembly: GCF_017639655.2. Classification (NCBI taxonomy): domain Eukaryota; kingdom Metazoa; phylum Chordata; class Aves; order Falconiformes; family Falconidae; genus Falco; species Falco naumanni. The sequence continues at coordinate 16,585,731 of NC_054068.1, forward strand.
ATAATATATCTATACAGCAAACTTAGGCACTAATGTAAACCAAGTTCTATTTACATTTTGATTGCTACCTCATATCTATCAATTAATGTACTGTACTCATAAAACACAACCTTCAACACCCAGCTGACGTGAAGAACTTCCATATACATTTCAGGCTTAGTTTCTACAGACAACTTCACACATAGCATTGCCAATAAAGTACTGTACTCTGGTTTTTATCTACCTAAAATTTATCTATTATATGAACCAAGTTTTCTTCAGTGAATTCCGTGCCTTAAAAAACACAGCCTAACAGAGCATTAAAGCAACAAAACCCAGCCCATTTCACACACGTTAACAGAGCTCTAACAAATTGCACATGAAGTCACAAACACCATTTTTTCATTGATACCAGTAATAATTTTGATTCAGAGAACTAACATTTTCCTCATCAAAAAACCCCATTAAAATAAAAGTCTCTCCTTAACTTTCCATTGGCTTTAACAGGAGTTTTTGCTTAGCCAACAAGTTGTGTCTACCCGTTAGGCTCTGGCATCAGGAATACATGGACAGTCAGAGGGCTTAAAGAGTGACCCTTTACTCAGTGAATAAAAGAATCTGAAAAAGAGGTATTCAGTAAATAAAAGAATCTGAAAAAGAGGCCCAGACCCAATTTTATTTTTTTTACATACATATAATTTCAGTAGTATCATGCAGGTGAACAAGGGAAGCTGAACTAGTGTTAATTGCTTGTTTCTACACAACTGACCTGCAATACAAGCCAAAATATGCCCCAAATGAAGGATTTTATTAGACAGCAAGTTGAGTATCCAGATGGAAAACAACAGGATTCAAAGTATCACTAAAAATTGTGAAGTTCATCCCTGTTTATAAATACAAGATACAGATGCAAGCCACGAATGCTGCGGAACTGCAACCATTCCTCTCTTTCTCTTGCCCACTTAAATCAGCACACTGAGCAATCCAGGTCTCATTTATCGATTATCCTAGCTGCTAGGAAGGATGTGGCTGCTTACACTGGAAGAAACAAGTCCGCACGTCAGGGAAGGGCCTTCCAGAATGGGCCACAGCTCAGTCCTTCAAATTTCTTCAAAGAAGGAAAGATTATTTATTTAAAGCAGGTTGGGTGTTTGTGTTTTGTGCCATGTTCAAATCCCTTGATAGCCACCATGTGTCTTTCCCCTGGAGCTGGTGCTGTGAATACAAATGGTTTGTTAGTCATGGCTACACTGGGCTATTTAAGCAGATCAGAGGCTACACAGAACAACATCAGCGTGAAGCAAGGAATAGAAACTGTTTTGCTTTGAGAAAGAATGATGCCATAAGGAACTTAGCATGCTAAAACAGGGCTGGGGCATGCATGTAGGCAGTACAGCTGGTGGAGTTAGCGATCACTTGTATGCAAATAGGTTGATGAAAAGCTTTGTGCCATCGCAGTGGGTCAGTGCCCACCAGGGTGGATTTCATGGCACTGGCCACCGAGCTCTTGAAAGATCAGGTTGCAGCGTCTCAGTTGAAAAGGTCTCTTTCAGAGATGTTTGCTAGTTCATTTCAAAATCTGGCTCCAGTAGTATCAGTTATACTGGATGAGACTGCAAATTTGTTCCGGTAACTAGAGCTTGTTCGTATTTATTGCACATCCCCCCCAGGAGCCTCCTCCTTAAGGAGGAAGTCTGCTGCACAGTATTGGGAAACTAAACTTGGGAGCTTTTGTCTCAAAGCTTTCTATACTTTCAACAGTTTTCTGTGTAATTGGCACACCTGTGTAGGTGCCACCTAGGTGAATATGACTCCTAACTCAGGTGCTTCAGTTATGCACTGCGTTGCTCAGGGTAAAGATCACCATTTAATTCTAGCATGCCAAAACTGAAATGCTGCCATTATGCCTAGAGACGTTTCCATAAGAAGCAAGGTTTGTCATTACATGAAGTGTCGAAATTTACGATGTTTAATCTGCCAGAAATCACTTTTCTGCAAATAGACTTCCAAAGTTGACTATAAGCTCATCTTTTTTTCCTCATTCCTTTATTTTCCTGCACTGGAAGACGTCTACTGAACACAATAAAAAAATATTGCAATGAGAACAAATCCGATGCAAGGAAACTATGTGTTTGCCCTTACTTAGCAGTTCAGCAGAGGGATGACTGGCAACTTTTGTTACTTTTATTTTTTGTTAATATTATCGACAGATTATTTTGTTATTAATCTTTTGGTGAACTTTCTCCTTAGAAGAGGCCTAACAACTAACTTCCTCTGTTTAAAGGCCAATCTCAACAGCAGTTGGAAGAGATGTAGTTGTTCTTTAAACATTATTTAGCTCACAGCAATGTCTTTTTCCATCTTTTAAATGCCTAAACCTTCAAAAACTTCAATTGAAAACTGGTGACTGAGGCCACCTTAAATATATTCAGCTTTTAAGATGCGAGTAGGTAATAAAGCCAGATAAGCTCCTAAAACTACAGAAGATAAGTAACTTCACGTATTGAAGTCCCAAGCACGCGTATGCACTCTTTTTACAGAGACCCTTGCCATCTCACTGATTCACTGTGTGATGTTTAGAAGCTTCCTGTGTTGCCTCCAAAGCCATCAGACACTAAAGAATGTGAGAAATTTTGCTCATCTTTGCATTCACTTCTGGTGAACACAAAAAGAATGAAATGAAAAAAAAATCATTTAAAAAAAGAGAAACTGAATAAAAATACAGTGATCGTTATGAAACGGTTCTCAAAACTAGAACCTCAGAATGAGCTGCATGGACTAATGTACATTTAGTTTGTCTTCAGGATTTTATCTGGTCATGAAAATATCAAACATATTGGAATAACTTTCGAGTATCTTCTCTTGACTCTGCATGGATTGAAAACATAATTGTTTGTTAAATCTCTCTCAGAAGAAATTATTAAATCAATTTGGATTTATGTAGCTTTATATATTCAGGTAGAATCAGGAAATAAATGGATTTTTATGATATGCCTATGTTTGGGAGGATTATTTCAATTTGCTACATAGATATGACCTACATTTTCAAAAAACAACAATAATTTCCCAAGAAGACTTTAACACTATCTATGCTTGTCAATTCCTTGTGACGCAGGAAAAAAAACACTTCTGAAATTTGACAAAAGAAATCAAGTTTAGCTCTTAATATACATATGCATTTAAAAAAAAAAAGGATACTTTTATATGTCTAGTATTTATAATTTAAGATTATAAAAAGCAAGCTCACATGTTCCTTCCCCATCAGCACCGAGCTTCTTTACTTTGTGAAACTTAGCATGTATACACTTGAACAGTGTTTTGGTAACAAGCTAAAGGAAAAGGAAATTTTATAATATAAAGCAGCTTTATAACACAGAATCTTTAGAGAAGAAAATCTGTAGTTTTATATGAAGGTCTATTTAAGGACAAGGAAAATGAAGAGATTACTTTGCACACAGAAAACCCATTTTAACCTAGCAGAGCACCACGAAGTTGGGTAAACAAACGTTTCTCATATGAAAGCATTTACAGTGTGTATTAAAGGAATAATTTACATTTTTTATAAACTCAAAACTAAGGCTAATTTGAATGTCAGCTTCTAGGCTAGTGACTCCAAAGGTCTGTTTCAGGTTTTCATGCTGGTTTTCATTGCATTTCCAACATAGTGGGGGGAAAAAACCCCAACAACTCAAACACTAGCTATATACTCTTGGTTTATAGCTAAAAATCTGTAGTCCCAATTTTGGTTACTTTCCTTGAAGATTACGCATTGTACTGTTGCATATAAAAAATACCCTGACAGTAAACTCAAGTACAGATAAACTGAAATCCAGTGAAAAATTATTGGCATTAGAAAATATTTATTATTTTGTATTTATGCTTTTAGTCACGTCCATGCATTAACTGAAGCCCAACAGAGAGTCTGCTGTGATTGTTTTAATTTAACAGTATAACAGAGGCTTCCTCTCCTTTTTCCCTCTTGGAACACTTTGGTTCACTAAGGACAGTTGTAGTTGACTTTTACACTGAGGACAGTTCTTTAATAACTGTGAAGGTTAGGATTTATTTGTATATCCCTTTAACTGCATGGGTGTTATATTCAAGACTGTCCCTCATGTACATGCTTTTCACATTTCTGTTTGCTTTCTACAGGCACCAAAAAAGATGTCAAAGAAAACTTCCTGCACGTAAGTTTCAACTATCTTAGAATTTTATAACCATTTATGCTAGTAAATATGGAGCAACAAGTCCCTTGTATTTTGCCATTTTGGAGGAATGTAAAGATGCATTCCTTCCACATCCCATAACTCTAAAATAGGAACTTGGCCACCAATTTTGCTTCTTTGAAATTATTCTTCAAGATCAGGTCGCAGTTTCAGAAACCAACCAACCTAAAACTGACAGCTAAAATCTGCACATCTACTATTTTACAATCTCCACTGTTAATCAGAATGTAGCAGTATTGTTGATGAGGGGCTTTCTTGTGCAAATCCCCTAGCTGCCTTATTTTTTTTTTTCCAGTGAATGATTAATCCTATCTGAAAAGAAAATGTTTGAAATGTTCTCCGGAGAGGAATTTTTTTCCTTTCCATTGACTGTTGAATAGAGAGAGACTACGAGTGTAGACTAGATTGCTCAATTTATTTAAAACTGAAGTTGGGTAGGGAATTCAGAAGATAACCCTTTTTATAAACTCCAAGTAGAGCTTGTGGTGCATGGAACGTGTCGAATGTGAAAGCAGTGAGCAGGATGGACTGAGCATCATATTCAGCAGATCAGCTGGGCAGACAACTGAATCTTGCACCTGCTGGAGATAGGTGCTTGTTGACTGTGTAGTGAAACTTTCTCCTCATTGTCAGTAATTACTCTGATATTTTTATTTGAAGTACAGCGCTCGTAGCACTGAGCTTCTAAAAAAGTGAGAGGTTAAATTAACTAGCACTCAACTTGAGTTACGAAGAGTTCTCATCAGCAGTATGTTGCATAATTATTGTAATCAGCTATCAAAGAACACATTATTTTGGTAGTACCACAGTAGGATGAGTGGCAGCTTAGGTTATCTGAGTTAAACTGAGTTCTCTTTGTTCACTTTAGCATAAGTAATAGCAATCTTGGAATCAATCCAGATTAGGTTTAGTTTATAAACAACAACCAATTCAAATCCTCAGCATATGTTACCTACCAGTTTCTGAGATATGGGTTAATGTAGACTTTATAACTGATAATGTGTATCCTTAATTCTTTCATGAACTGAAACAGTAGAGTTTATATACAATGCTTTAACAATGTTCCTTGTAACATTACAGTGATCACCAGGCCTAAAATCTTGCAAGAAATTAACTGCCCTATTGAAATTAACGTTTTAGTATGGATGTATACCAACATGCATCAGATCCCATGTTTTCAGGTAAGGTTAAGCAATACTCAGAAAATAAGCCTTTTCCAGAAACTGGCACAGATGATGTGGTACACTGAGTTTCTCCCTCAGGTTTTGAAACGAAGGATTTTCCCTAATGTAGTATGAGGATATTTTTCTGCTGAAGTGAATGCATTTGGAGATAAAATATCAGCTTAGGGGTTTGAATTTCTGTAGCTCCTACTAGCCCAGTTGGCCACAGTCTATTTATCAAACTAAGTTAAGCCTAGTCTCCTAACGTGTTAGATAACTGCATTCTATTTGACTACATTATTTCCACTGTGTTTTCAACTGCAGTATCAAGTATCTGTGTGATGTTCCAATTTGGGGAGGAGTTAGGAAAAGTCACCGTGTTCCTGGAAGAAGATAGCGTAAACCTCTCTACTGGATTTGTATACAAGTTGAACACTGACCTACTTTAGCAGCAAACTCTGCGTACCTTTAAAAAGCAAAATGTAAACTTTTAGGGTGAAGTACCCTCAATGAAGATACACAAGGGATGTTTCTCTGCCCTTCCTTCTAAGGGAGCTTTTAGCTCAAATGCGTGGCTGAAGTCAGTCTGAACAGGTTTCATCACACAATTATTTGTCCAAGGGAAACAACGGGGTCCTCAAATTATCTGAACACACATAATGCTCGTAAATGCAGTTTATCATAAGCAAGAGGAAGATACCATGAGAATTACTGTTTAAAATACCAACAGCATATTGCTGATGCACAAAAAAGTAGAGGTGTGGCAGGAGATAAAATTTGTTACGTTTAGTATGTCACGTCACTCATGTTCGCCTGAGCCTCATCATGCTGCTTCTCATCAAACATCAAAACCAGCATTTAGCAAAGCTCTTGGAAGAAAAAGAGTTTACACAGATGAAGCAGGGTAGGGCATGGGGGGTGGGGAGGGCAGCTAGAAAGCAGAAAACAACTAAAGTAACAGATGACCATTTAACAGGTGACAATTTCACTAGTTTATTAATAACTTCTATCATAGTGAGAGGCAAAAAAATTTTTACATGTGCTGTTTTAAGGGGACAAGATATTTTACTGTTAAAATAAGATCTTTCTTGGGCAAAAGGTACAGTTACTACCTCCACACAGAAGCGCAGGAACAGACACAGCTAAACAACTTGCATACAAGACTGCAAAATTGCATACCTGTGTCTGGGTGGAAAGCTAGACGGTTATTTGGGCAAATGTTTGCTGTGGTTGCACAGGTTAGTGAAGTGAATGTGAGGTATTTGACATAACCTATGTGTTTCACAGTAGATCAAAGTGGTAGAGTGAACTGTATAAAGAAGAAGGAGGGAGTGGGGGAGAAAAACAAAACAAAACAAAACAAAAAAAGCAATTTAAGTGAAGAATTTGGTTCTAAGCATACAGGAGATCAACCATTAATGCTGAAGAATCAAGCCCACCCACCTCCAATCACAGTATGCTCACAGACATGAGAAATATCTCAATATACTATTGAAAAGCTTGCATAATGTCTAACGCACAGAAGACTGGGACAGTTTACCTACGTACCAGATGAAGAGACCAGTCATTGACTCTTCTAAGCAACACCTTCAGAAAGCACCTTCTTGAACACAGTTCCAAAAGCACTACCAAGCCTGTCCTTTTCATATAAGTTCTAGTTTTCCTGCTATTTTAATCTCCAGAATAGATTTTAGAATTATCTTGTGGTTACTTCACTGACATACTATGACTTCAGATATGCCACACAGTACTCACCAAAGCAGCCTTTCTTAAAATCAGAGTCAGGAATTGGAAAAAAAAAGTGATTGTGGTAGGCATAAGCAGAAATAAGGAGCAGATACAGAGCAGCTAGAGCACCTTGAATGCTACTGCCAAGCCATGCAAATAAGAGTCTGTCCTTATTTCCAGACTAGTTACTGTGAGGTCTCATCATCTGTTACCAGTTGTGGCACAGGCTGTTACACAAAGGTTATTAGGTAGACATCAGCATGTTTAGTCATAGTATTAACTGAGGACAGTATGAAAAAAAGGGACCACAAGCCATCAGCAGCGCCAGTCTGGGCAACACGATTTGTTTCTTGCAATAATTTGTTGAATTCAGTCTCCCATTTCTTTTTTTCTCCCATCAGGAGATTCTTCAGGAATAACAAAAGAAAAAAAAAAAGCTATCATATAGAAGTAAGCAGTTTTGTTCCCTTGGAACCACCTTGCCAGCATCTCCCAAAGACTACCACATAAACCACCTGGATCAGCTGTTTGATTTCTGTAACAGTGGACGAGATCGGTGAGGAAAGGCTTATGGCTCTGGTGAGGTCTCACGCGTTACACTTTTCTTGGTGTCCTGAGGACTCCGATGTAACAATAAGTGGAAGCACTGCCCAAGAGGATGAGTGAAAGATTATTTCACCTCTATCCCTAGAGAAGGAGGTGTTGTTGAGTTTTGCTGAGTGAGGTAACGTGCTCAGTTTGTGTCAGAGGGGTACCATCGCCCACTTTCTATTTACAACTTCAGTTTGTTTCCTGGCACTGCACAGCAATGGTTAGCCCCTGAAAACTCCCAATAATCCTCTGACAAAGGTTCGTTAGGGGTCTTGATTTGTTCCAAAGAACTGCACAATAGGAAAAGGAAAAGACAAACCCCAGAAGTATAACATTTTACTACATGCAGTTCCTCACCAAAGGCAGGTTACAGTTTTAGTTAAGTCAGCTAGACAGACAGAGACACAGTTCCATAAGGGTTTAAACTGCCCTCCATTTAACCAGATTTAGCACACAAATGGCTGGAACGCTGTGTATTAAAACTTTTCAAACTAGCGTCCACAGACAGCCACAACCTGCCATGGCATTAGCCATCTCATGTGCAGGAAGAGAGGACAGCTTCACGGTCTGCAGATGTAATGGAATTTAAAAACAAAACAGAGTTATCAACATGCAGAAAGTAATAGTATGGGCACATAACGCAAGTGGATGTAAATTCTTGAATCTATTAATACACTCCCCTCCCTCCTAGGTTGCCAGGGCAACGATATTGTCCACCTGCACACCATGTGGCTCAGCTTTTTAGCTAACAGTGGGCCACGCTTCTCTCCACTGACTTCATTTCATTGTCACACATTTACATAGCAACAACGTGACAAATGATAGACCGAGATCAAGACAGGAGGAAGATAACATCCGAGTTTCCCTGTTCATACAGCTGCTAACCACCTTTCATTTTTCCCAGAAGTTTGCCCCCACAGCACTAATGCGGGAATAGGAAGTAATACCGTACGGTCACAGCCTGCAGCCCCCACTGCCTGCCACAAAACCAGCAACTTGCAAAATGCAAAAAACTGTCCTTAAGTGTACTGACAACCGTAGCAAATCCAAGTAACCATTTGAGTATGCCTTCAGTTTTCACTTTCATGTGTTTTTTGCTTTCTTTGTGGGTTGTTTTTTTTTTTTACTTTACTGCTGTACAACCTTTTGTCTTTCTCTCTACCCATGCTCCTCCTCACTCAACTGAGAAAAATCACAAGTTTGAATTTAATCCCACAAATAATTGCAGGTTGGATTTTTTTTGACGGGCAATATTTTCAGGGTGGGGAAAACAAAACATTTGATCTTTTCAATTTTAATATTTTTTTAAAAACCTTAGTTAAGTTCAATTATAATTAAAAAGCCTGACTATTACAAAAGTCAACTAAATGAAACCCATGATTCACAGGCACGTTAAACCGCAGATCTGATAAGGTTGATTACTCTGATGTACTGCCATGGTCTAGAAGTACTTGTGGTAATTCTAAATGAGCTGCCACCTCTAGGCTGCAGGTGTGTATTCAGAAACACTAGCTCGAGCTAGGCACCAGAAAGCTCTCCAAAGTGAATATAATAAAAGTGCACTATCACCTTGCAACCCTGCTTTTGCCTGCAGAGGTGGGTTGTTCCACATTACCGTGCCTTGCAGTGCAGCATATCCTTATATGCTTTGCTGATGACTGTTCTTAAAGTCCTAAGACTAAGTCATTCAAAAGATAACATGGGCTTTTCAATTTACAGATTATTTTTTTTTTCAAATCACATTTTTTTAGCATGTAACCCTCTATTTTAGGCCTCACTCTATATCTTCGATTTAAAAACGCTTTTATTGATGTAGTATTTTAGATCTTGAGTGCTTTTTATCAAACTGGATACTGTTACCTTTTGTACTGTTATACCCAAAGAGAAAAAATTAATGAGGATGTTTGTAAAGAGCCAGAAAGGAGAACTAGGCAGTTCTAGGCTTCATTTCTTCTCTGTACACTTTAAACTCATGAAGTATCATTATCTTAAAATTTGTGTTACTTTCAATTTCTTCTAGGACAAGACAGGTGATGGTAAGGAATTACCTGTGTATTTTTTTTGCATTTTACCCTTCCTTTTCTCTCTTTCAATCCCTCTTCCTCACCAGATTCCTACATACATGAATCACAGGAAAACAAAGGAATGAACAAAACCTGCCATTGAGATTGTGAACACAGAATTATTTCTGAAGGATCAGAGCATACAACCACAATAATTCTATTACCACAGTCAGACATCACAGATATCAAGTCCCTATTAAGAGAGACAATAAAAATGAGCTATTTTATGCCTTTTTTTTTTAATCTGGCAGTTTTTTTTCAGATGGGTGTTGATACCAGTTATATGAATGCAATACACAGGGAACCACATTCAGAAATGAAATGCAAATAGGATTTTTAAGAAAAGCTTTGTTTAAATGTATAGCATTTGCCTGAACGTGGAGAATTCACATATGATTTATTTAGTAGAAAAGAAAGAAGTAGCTTTGTTAAAAACCCAGATCAATTAATCACACTTATGAGCAAAACAGGGATAATCCCATCGTACTCTGCAGATTTATTTCATTTCATAACATAAAAAATAGAATACTGATAGTTAAGCCAATATAATGCTACATTTACACAATACTGAAAAAGTTTTCTAATAAAGAGGAGGAAAAAAAGGAAAGTACACAGCAAAACTCTTGTTTCTGACTTTGAAAGTTTGCTGTTGAATTTATTTGATTATGTTTAAATCAGGTCTATAAGTAAACTCTACTGCAATTTCTCAGATCTCAGAATACTTTCGTTAACTTGACAGCAAATCTTTGTGCCTAACCCACCAATATCTTCAGAAATATGCCAGAAACAAATACCCAGATAAAACTTCATCAGACTGCAATCCCATATTTTCTTAAAATGTTTCTTCTCTGTCTCTAAATGCTGTCCAAGACTTTTTTGCTACTCCCCTATAAGGAATTTTGTTTAACTTCCATTAAGTGACTAATTCCTCAGATGGTATATTTCTGAGTGGTTCCATTGATGTATGCCAATTACACCAGCTGACAAACAGCCACTGCATTAAAAAAAAAAATCCATATTTTTAATGACTCCCTTGCTGTCCTCCATGTACGCGTGTATGTCATGACATACAGCTTTCTACCATCTGCACCTCTTCCTTTATATATATGCATTTTGTATTATAAATTGCTTGGCTGTGAGGTATCTTGACATTTGACATAACAGCAAGGCGGGGGGGGAGCGTAAGTGCTGATCATTAGATTATTGCTGAAGTATTCGCTCCTTTCCTCCCCTCCTCCCTGTGTTCCCTGGAGACACAGGTGTTAATAAAATCAAACAAAATGAAAATGGGTCAATTATTGCAAGCTATGAACACCTACATTGTGCCATGCCTCACTAGTTTCCAATACTGCTCCGTTCTTGAGGCAACCAAAGAAAAAGACGCAATTTCATCCTGTAGACTGTGTGGTATAAGAAAAGGACAAAAGAGACAAGATATTGCAATCCAAAGGTCAGCAACCCACTCCCTTGTATAATTATAGCATTTCATTTATATCCTACCAATCTGTCTTTGGATGGCTGATAGTAAATTAGTTAAAGAGCAGTTTTTAAAATTCCTTAATAACTAGTAATGGAGTTATAAAGCTGGACCGTCATATAAGGAGATGAGCACAAGTAGTAGCTTGTAATTTATTTTATAAAAATAATAAAATATTTCAAGAGTCAGGTCTGATGTAGAAATCTAGATCTATGTCTCATTGCATACTTCAGGAATCCTGAAAAGAGATATAATCCTTATTCTAAACACCACACAGATTTTGAAGACATTCACAGATCTGAACCATTCTTGAGTGAAATACACATCCAATTGAATCTTTCACAATGGCCACTTTGTGCTTTCACACTTTATGCCACTTTAAAATGTAAGCAGTATGCTTTTGTGCTGCATTCCTCATTTCCCATAATAAAGCTCATACTAAACTGCACTCTTGCCTTGCATTCTCCCAAGAGGGTTTCAAGCAGTAACAAAAACTGTGTAAGAACACGAATGTTGAACATTTGCTAATATATATTAACAGTTTATACCTAGATTTGATGCTTGCATTTGGTACCTCTCTAGGTACCAGGGTAAACCTTGGTCTAGTAAACCAAGTAGGGTCTTAATATTTCCTTACAGTCACAACTGAATTTAAGAAAAGATCAACCATAATAAGGAGATAGTTCTAGTCTTGGTTCATCACATATAGCACTTGAGAACTTAAATGACCTGGCCCACCTTTAGTAATGAGTGCAGGCCAACATTTTAATAGTTTGCTAGCTGTTGTTATTGAAGCAGTATCATACAGCTCTTCACATTACCATCACTGAACAGCCAGATAAGCACAATAGGAAAAAATTCTAGATTTGTAGAACCGACCAAAGAATCACTCAATCTACACCCATCCAGTATATTGTGCAATGCCAATGACTTACCAGGCTCACTCCCTCCAGCACAGCAACGTTTCCCACTTCAATGCAAGATACTAAAATGCTATATATTATATGATTTTATAAGAAACCAAAAGAGAAATAATTCTCTCTAAAGGGCTGGTGGAACAGAATGATTCAAGTCCTGCTTGTTAAGGATACTGGAAACTTCAGTATTAAGGCCAGATATTTCAGAGAGTTCCAATCCCTACAACTGCTGGCAGCCACTCACAGGTCACACCCACATTTCATCTACATTCTAAATATTGACCGGAACTTTGAATTCAAGACTACAGCTGCTTAGAAAAAAACTGATAAGTTTGCACTTGCAAAGCTGTCTATCTGTATTTATTTCAACCAGACCACGCTAATTAATATTTATGAGGGTGAGTGAAAGAAGGATGCTCATAGCAAAAGGGAATTATGAAAACACAAGAACGTGTGAAGATGCCGATGGGACTGAACAAACGGCACCTGAGACATACATGCAGCGAGGAAAGTGCAGGACAACTATCTATGTAGCTGCCCACACATACAGACAGAGAAATACTTTTTTCTGTGCTTTGTTCCACATGCAGTTCAAGAGAAGTCTTGGTACTTGTACCAAATACATTTACCAACACTTATTTAATAGGTTTATCTGACTTACAGACACCAGCATCTGAGACATAACTGATTTCAGGCTAATCAAAGTAACAGTGGCTGGCACATGTTAACTTCTTCAGTGGTAAGTACTAGATCTGTTACGGGTTTTAAACGTGCATGTGTTGCATATTTCTGGATTTATACCTTACATGAATATGACTAATAAAAAGTGGACAGAAGAAGAGAGCTCCGGAAAGAGCTTGTCAACAGTATTTTCAGGTGGAAAAAAAAAAAAAAAAAAAAAAGAAAAATTGGTTTTGATCTGCAGAATGTGAAGTCTACGAAGTACAACCATTAAAACAGAAGGGTAGATACTTTGAACTCATTAAAATTTCTTTTGAAGATGAAAGCAATTAGATTTCAATGAGAACTTAGAGCAGAAGCTCACATTGACATGAGAATATTTAACCTGTAGTCTACAATGCTTCAAGCAATTGATAGTATGATAAATAATTGCTTGGCTGTAGTAACCACATAGAAGGAAAAAAAAAAAAAAAAAAAGATTACCCTAATCAAATACAGTCAGCATGGTGTTGCCTGTCTCTGTGCTCCACATTTCATTCTAAATTGTTCAGAAGTTTGCAGTTATAAAAACGGAAATCCTGAGTTCTTAAAGAGGAAATTGTAAAGGATTTCTTTTCCTGTCACCTCCAAGAAAACTTTGATAATATTCAGGGTCAGTTCTTCAGCTGGCATGATCAGCATAGCTGTGTTGAAGCCAGTGGATCACTGCCAATTTGTAACAGCTGAACGTCTGTTTTTACCTCAGGAACAACCCTATTGTAGAACTTTTTCCTCCAAGCCCCCATCTCTCTCTTCCCTCCCCCCTCCTCCTTTTAATTTATGGACATTAATAGCCTACTATAGTATTTTTTTTCAGGAATACCTGTTCTCTTTTTCTTCAAGGCACAAGACTCGTATTTTCACATTAGTGAGTTGCACTAGTGATTAAGTCTCACTCACATTTCAGTACCACCACAAAGCACAAACCGGGACTGTACAGTGATTGACCATACAGGTATTTTTTACACTATATATTGTAGATAAAGCGCAGCTCACCCCACTCAGTGCTTAGAGCTAAATAAAGCCAAATAATTATGTTAACAAAGGCCTAGGGCAGAGATAATAGACCTTCCTGAAAAGGCAGAGCAAGTTTGTGTTGGACAGCAATGTGCACTGTGAACAGCACCTTACAGTTAGTTTACTCAAGAAATGAGAGGGTCAGAAAAGTGAAGACACTTGCACAAATAAAGACTCCATGTCATAACTGAATGGCAAAACCAGAAACGCTCTTACAAGTTATCCCACAGTATATGCAGTGCCCCACGCAGTCGGGGTGAAACCACAGCGTATCTATCCTTCCTCACAAGAGGAGGTCACATTTACAGAGTAAGGAGTACATAAAGACAGCAGAAAAAACCCCTATTCATTTCCTATTCAATCTCTTTGCGCTTTCCTAAACACTCAGAACCCAGATATACAGTGCTCCACAACATTCTACCAAGCCCTCTTTGCACCCTGGGCAGCATTATCCCTACATAAGAAATCCCTACAGAAGAATTCTTTTTATGCTTTTTTTAAGCATATAGGTACTTTCTGCATGAATTAGGAAAATAAAATTAGGATGACGCTCTGCACTAAGGCATTCCTCCTGAAAAGCTGTATAGGCAGATGTGATTTCATTGAGAACACACACCACAAATTTCACATCTTTCTAATCCTAGGCAGTGTTTCTTTTACCCCAGAATTCTTCATTTTAACAAAATAAAACTTTTATTCTTTAATCTGAACTTTGAGAATGCACCTAGTGCCAACACGCAACAGCCTCAGTGGCCCACTCTACAGTGCAAGGTCTGCAGGGCAGGTGGGTGCAGTACCACCAGCCCCCCCAATGCACACACACACACCCAATGCACACACACACCCCAACGCAGAGCCCCCCCCAGTGCAGCCCCCTCACTCACAGCCAGCTGACCTCTCCTCAGACATATCCGTCCATGTCCCCTGCTGCTCTTGGGCCCTGAGCTGCATGGAATCAGCAACCTTCTCTAAAGTTCTTTGTCACGCCTTCTTTGAGTCAAGTTCCTGCTGTCTTACTTCACAGCTCTTCCTTGTTAAGGTAACGAGGTGCACAGCTCCCAGGTGTTCTCAGGGGCACAGCTCCCAGGCTCTCTTTACTGCTTTCCTGCCAGTACTGGTAGGAAATCAATTCCACTGTAGTTGTATAAACACAAAACCCCCCAAATTCTGAAAAGAAGTCATCTAGGAAGAAAAAAATGAAAACATTTGATCCTGTCTATATTGAAATAAAAGCAGTTCTTTTCCTCTATTTCTCCCCTATAAAGAAAATTCTCTAGAGAAAGTGATTTTGTGAAGCCTTTTGATTTTGACAATAATCTTTGCCTCATTTGACAAACAGGGGTTCAGGAAATACATTTCTAACTCACTTGAGTTGCATAAACAGGCTCTTGTAGGTCCGCAGGACAGCTAGGAAGCCTGATGGTAAGTGATCACTAGTGTGATGCTACACCAGTATTAATTCACTTCTAAAAAGACAGACAAAAAAAATCAACAACATACTCAAAATGTATCAATAAAGACCTAGCTTTTAGCTAAATTAGCCCTAAAAACAATTTCCCAAGAGCATGTGACTCTAGAGCTGGACATGAAAGCGAACAGAAGAGTCACTGGGCAAAGATGGAGAATGGATAGGGCATCTGTTGGGCAAGAAACCAAGTCAGAAAGCAGAAGACCTGTGGGAACCTGGCAGAGGTCATACAGACCGAGCTAATACCACCACTGGGAAATGTGGATGGTATCCTTCAGTCAACTTTTGCAGTCTTCCAGAAACATTTGGCTTAATTCGAGGAATGAAGTTGTAGTGGTTTTGTTTCTCTCCTCAGTAATAAGAGCTCTACTAAACTTCAAGTTTATCTTTGACACACACACAAAAAATAAAATAAACCCCCCACTGTATTTAAAAAGTCCCTTTCAGTAAAAAATCTCCCTGAATCCCAACACCAGCAAGATTTGCTGCAAGGGGACAATTTAAAAGTCACATTTAGCCTTTAGATAAATGATCAAATACCACATACATTGTGGTACTTGCAAAAAATTTTGAAATGTTGCCCTTTGGATGCACAACTGAGGCACATGTGCCCCTGTCAGTAGTGCAGGGTCACAGTGATGTACTGATGAGAGGACACTTTTTTGGCTGTATACTACGTATTCTTTTCAAATTGCAGTATGCGAAAAGAATGGTTTTAACTATGAACAAAACTTGATAATTAGAGCTTGACAAAAAAGACCTTTGGAAAGTCAAAGTTTTTTATTTAAATGAGAATGGAATCTTTGGATGAGCTGATGAGGAATAACCTTCATAACTATTCAGAGGATCCAACATCCAATAATTTACTCATTTGGCTGGTAATGGAAGAAACCAAAATTCAATTTATTGCTCCAGTAAAATATGCCAAAAGTCTGCATTGGTCATATCCCAGCTGATTGCCTGGACCACCCAAGTACCATCAAGTTTGGGCATACCTATCTTGCTGTTCCTTTTTAGACCTTGTACAAAATATATGATGAAAATACCCATTGAATTTTGGGTTTCTACAAAACACTTGCAAGGGAAGCTGAACCCAAAAGTTAAGAATGAAGGATGCATCATATGGGAACGTATTTTATTAACTGGTGCTAACTGAAAGCACTGTAACCTTTCTGAAAAATCTGTTATCTGATTGAATACCTCAGATTCCAACACAATAAGCCGTAACTACTGAGCTGCTAGCTATTTTGTCGCAAGGGAGATCTTTTGCTGTCATTTTTGCTCAAAATTCCACCACTAGTGAAACCAAGTTTGATACGTCATTTCCTATATCACTGGAAGACCCACCACCTGCTCTTCTGTGAGTGGCTGTTTTGCACAGAAATAGAAAGTTATTTTGTTCCATGGAGCTGCTGAAATAATTTTGGTGTAGAAGGTCTTGTGTGGCAATTGCTTCTGTGATTGTTTTACAGTAAGAGTAGTAAAGACAAGGCCATGACAGTGGATCAGGATCACAAAACTTTGTCCCTGTCAATAGCAAATGTTTCAGTTGAACGATGTGCTCCACATTTGCAAACACTGTTAAAAAAGGTTTCATTAGCATTAATAAAACCTCCTCAGAATTCAGCAGAAAACTGACTTATGTGGAATTTAAAACTCCTATTATTACTTTAAATAATCTAAGCTAATTGAGCACTTTCCTGAATATATTCTAAGATAAAAATGTTCTCCAAATATTTGAAAGGAAGGCTAAAAAAAAAAAAAAAGAAAAGAAAAAAGGCCAAAAAACTTACATAAAACCCTCCCAGTATATTACTGAGTAGCTGTCACTCTAAACACTGCACATTTGAGATCACTACCACAAAATAAAGATATTCCTTTGCTGGTTTGTTAGTATTGCAACCAGACTATCTAGGACGAACTAAATCTGAAAACAGGATTCAGGCACACTGTAGCATTTAATGTTTTGAAAATCCTTTGCCCTTGTAGTATTCGTAATCCTATTATGTTAAATTTAGCTGGTCAAATTCTGCTTTTACTTGAACTTCACATTTGTCAACATAGAGCGTACAAGGCATACATCAAGGCAGCATTTAACTCAGCAAAGGGAGAGATTTGATATTTGAAATACATTTTATCTTTTGAAAGCATACCTTTTTCCAATAATAAATGTTGAAGCAAGGTTCCCCGGGCTCATGCAATCTGTGTTCTTTCCCACTCAGCTAAAGATGGTATTAAGGAGCTAAAACAAAGAGAAATATTGTCATTTGGTTATGTAGTGTAATATGCTTGATATCATTCTTCTGACACTTCAGACACTTTGTTTAACAAGGAAATCAACACGAGCACACTCGCTGCTGAGTACTTCCAGGTTGAGAGTTTGTGACAAGGCTGGGTTGTCAGCTCGGAGGCTGTGTGCGTGCCACCAGGCTGATAACCACACACCTCTGAGCACAGCGCAGGGGGGAACTGGCTGCCTGGTGAGTGGTAGACCCCTGGCAGCTGGTAAAACAGCAGCACTGCAGGCAGCTGCTGGCCGTATTTGGCAGACAACAGCTGCAGACATCAAAGAGAACAAAAGAGAAAAAGGAAGGTGGGAAGACTGAAGTAAAAAAGGAATGCAATCTACACTGGTTTTATGAAGTAGATAAGTTACTCTTTTTAATGATATAAACATATCCTCATATTATTTGCCTGCCTGACTTTTAAAAACAAATATTAAAAATATTTGCAAACATACACACGGAGCACCAATTCCTCAAGCATCCTACTGGAGACCCAGAGGGTTAATCCCATAAAAAATACTGGGGTTTAGTGAATAAAAAAAAATGCTCTACAAATCAGGTAAAATTTTAAAGTTATTTTGCTCAGCTAAGTAGAAATCACCAGAGAAAGTAAACTTACTATGAGTAGTATTTACTGTCATTAGAATGCCTTAGTTTTCTTGTACTATGTATGTGGAAACAGAAATGAGGTGCTCACAGTGCCCAAGATGAGAGAAGTCACATTATTAAGGTGACTTAATTTTTTCTCTGACTCTTTACAGTGGTGAGCCAAAACAGAAAACATACTGATAAAATGTGCTAGTTTACGCCTGTAGTGTGCCCGCTGTGTATGTTTTGGAGGGGCACAAAACGTAGTAGCTTCTTTTGGCTTTGTAACAGGGGACACAAGTTGTTATCATTGTTATAACACATAATAA
The DNA here is from genome assembly GCF_017639655.2 of Falco naumanni. Taxonomy (NCBI): domain Eukaryota; kingdom Metazoa; phylum Chordata; class Aves; order Falconiformes; family Falconidae; genus Falco; species Falco naumanni. The sequence continues at coordinate 16,604,282 of NC_054068.1, forward strand.
GCATTTGAATTGAAAGATGTAATGACTATAGGGTATGAGATTAGTGTTGAAATTCAGTTTTAAATGGTCAATAAATGGCTATGTGGTGAACAGTGGTACATAATGTCCAACGCTCAAATGTATCTGCAAAAGACCCAAATTAGGCCTTTTGAACCGGGTGACTACGTATTATACACAGAAATTGCAATCATTTTAGCTAAAACCCTCCAAAACATTCTTCCAACATTTTCTGCAGCACCTCAAAAATTTAAATACAGAAACAACAAGGTGGGAGCAACAAAACTAGCTGCATTTCAACCTCTTGATCCCACTGCCTGTAACTAAACTTTTTTTAGGTTTTGGTTTTTTTAAAGTTTATTTAGTACCAAATCAGAACTTGGTGAAGCACTTAACTATCACACTTGCTCATTATTGGAAACAATCTTATTTTTTTTAATAAACCTGGAAAATGGAGACAGATTTCCTTTACAGATATTTTAGGTCAAACAGTTATCCACATTGCTAGCTACCTGTCTGCTTAAATCACTGGCACTTGCACACCTGAACTTGCTCTGAGCTTGCTTGATAATTTATCTCTGTTTATTTTTTTTTGTTTGTTTTACACAAAGACATTGCCCTCCACCAACCAAAGCAACTAAGCAGGTGTTTGGGCAAGTGGTAATTCCATGGAGGTAAGCACAGTCCTTCTTCCCATGTACAAAGTTAAGGTCTTCTGAAGCTGTTCAACAGCTCATAGGTTTAACAGCATTAGTTCGGTGTGGCTAATGCTATCAGTTGAAACATCAAGATTTAATTTTTTAGATAAAATTTCACAGATAAAAATATTAGGATAATTCTATCAGCTCTAATATTGGAGTGTGCATGCATACAGCATTACAGACAATGTCAGATTCAAACATGCCATCAGGAAATGTCAGATGGTATACACAATGGCTTGCTTCCCAACTTGACTCCCACAAGGACCTCAAACCCAAACTCATCAGTCCTATTTTTTTCCACATTGTACTTTCCAATTTCTAATTGTTTCCAATTCTTCACAGAAGCACTTTCATTCAGCTATCCAATATAATATAGTATTACATAACATTTTATAAGAGACAGCTTCTACAACTAACTATATACCTTTAGGCTTTGGAACTTGATGTCATAACGGCCTTGATTTATTAGAAAATAAATCTTTTCCAATGCTTTTTCTTTTTAAATAGTGAACTGTAAATAACCAATCTAACATGAAAAATGCTAAATAGCTCCTTTAAAATTCTAACGGAAATTGTCTACGGTTATATCACCCACTGCAGAACCTTTGTGGTGATGCTTTACCTGCATATGTGGAATGTATAGGAATGTAACCTGCATATGTATGCATATTTCTGTGTTGGCCTGCTAGAACACAGAAATTTGGGTTGGGTGCAGCTAGCATGTTAAAATTGGATTATAAAACATAAAAAAAGATCATTTTGCTATATTTGGGGCTTAGAGATTTTTATTTTAATATTAAATGACATATTTGTTGTTAAATGTAATGCAACTAACAGTCTCCCTGTCTTTTCTTCTTATTGGCAAATCTTTAATTATTTCAGTTCTGTAGTCTTGCTGGTTCAGGCTTCCCAACTTCTAAATCGTCACTGAAGAAACTTTGCTGCAAAGCTGAACTCCAGCCAGTCCTCATTTTCTGCCAGCAACAGCACTTTCTGCCTATGTTTGCATCAGATGACATGTAAATGTCAAGGCATATCTCAATGTCAGCAGCCGAGACTGGATGGAGCTGGGGCTGACTGGGCCATGCACCATGATCCTTGAGTGTAGACCTCTAGCTCTGACCTCATAGTAAACTCAACTCCTAAGCTACCAAGCCTTCCCAATTACTCCACTGTTTTGTTCCCTACAGTCTCCATCTCTAGTGTATTCTACTAGTGGGCAAGCTCTGCTCCATCAGCCCTTATTCTATAAACCATGATCAAGGCTTGTGGAGCTCAGAAGCTCTTTTCTCCCTGACAGTCTTAACCAAATCACTTTTTGAGGCTTGCCATTCCTCAGAACCCTGCCTAGCTCTGTTATCAGCAACCCAGCATTTCCAGAATGCAGTTAACTGCTTACCACTTAAAACTTTAAGTGCTAATTGCTTAGTAATGAAAACTTTAATTGCTGGGAGATTAAACCTTTAACTGCTAAGTGGCTGGCGGAGTTCCAGTCCATAACAACCAAATTTCACTAATATAACATTTTTAAATGCCCTTTGTATGAAAACTATTCTACACTGAAGTGTATGAAGGCCTATATGAAAGATGGTTGTTTTAATCATTTCCAGGATTGAGAAAAAAATGTGGCTGAATTAGCAATGGCTAGTTTAGGATTAAATAAAATCTCAGTGTTAATTTTAGAAATGTCTAAATTATTTAAAAAACCCAAACATTTCCCCCCTTCCTTTATTTTGCTTGCTTGTGTTCTCAGGTAAATTGATCCCTCTTGAAACGCATGCCTCAAGAGAAAGGTACTCAGTTTTGTGCCAGGTTATACCTTGTTGCATCCTCACATTGATAGGTTTACTATTGATTCCCAAAGCTACTGTGTAACCTAAGAAACTTTTCTCACCTTCTAAAACAGTATTCTGATCTTGATTTTCACAGCTTCGGAGGAAATACTGCCAGAAATGTAGCAGCTAATTCCCTGTAGATCATATATTCTCCTCTTCTACCGCAGGCGCTAATGGAGCCGAGTAGAGATGTTTAATGCAATGTTACTTCTGACACACAAAAGGGCTTACACTGGATCATGAAAGGAGATACAGGGAAACTGAATTCCTAACATACCATTAATTACTCAACTAGAAATTGGATTGGACTGAATTCTTCAGTCTGCTTTCTAGTTTCTAGAAATTTCAGAAGGGACATCAGGAAAATATGTAAGGCAAGACATCAAGTCTATATTCCTCAGCATCTTTCCACTGTATTTAGTCCATGTTCAAAATTCCAACCCATTTCTTTAAGATCTCTCTCATGTCACCAGAGCTTTGCAGAGGGCTTGGACAGTGTTCCCAAACACAAAACAAGAATAGCATCTCTTGCTTTTCCCTTCAGAGCCACAATATGAGAAGCTTCTGGCACTCTGATGTTCCATCACTTTTTAATGCAAACTCTGGAAGTTCACGGACACAACGCTGCACAATCTGAAGAAGATAAATCACAGTTACTTCAAGCCAGCTGACAGCAGTTTAAGCAGCTGCAATCATCAACCACCAAGGGAGTTTCTTCTTTTATCTTACTAAATGCAAAAGTATACCAGGAACTGGTAATATCACTGGACTATCAGGAGTCCTGCTTTTACATAAATATCAGCAAGCGGTAAGTAAATTCTGTTGACGAAGTGTAATAAAACAAAGACGGTTTCAAATATGACCATTCCCTGATGCATTCTGTAGCCCCGTCTTACTCACTTATTGCATGCTGCTGAGATTATAAGGTTTGCTTTTATCTGTCAGAAATCAATATTTCAAACATCGGATAAAAGAGGAAATTGAACTGGGAATAGGCTGAAGTGCTGTAAAAACTACAAAGCACAATTATCAAAAAGCACTTAAAGTACTTAATAGGACACACATATAAAAATGCTCAAATTAATGTCAGGGAACTATAATGAGAACTTTTTCTATGCTTTTTGATCCAAATGCAATGTAATTCGAGTGCAGCCTGGTCAGTCAATACAGTTTTCAATTTATATGAAACCCTAAGGATTTCGAGCAATCCATTTGCTAGAACTGAACCATTACATATGATTGGTTAATATTTCAATTTATTGAAAATACATTATTTTGTGTAAAGTGTTTAAGTTGTTGAGGTTTAATCATTATAAACAGTTATGATAAAAATAGATCTTTGGGTAAACAAAGACCTTACAGTCAAGCTTTTAATAAATACCAGTATAACTAGAAAATTGGATTGTAAGTGGAATAGACATAATAAGGAAAAACTGTAGATATGGGGTGGTGAGATAAGAGGGAAATGTATAGAACTGCTCTTTATCAGCATGCATTAAGCTGAGAAAGGACCTCTTTGTAAAATGTTGGAAACCATGGTTATTTTATGCAAAAAAAGTTCACTATTAACTTTGGTACTTTCCCTTTAGATTTATATATTCATTTATCATCTTTAATGCTATTGAGATTGAGGTCTTTACAAAACTACGCTAGATCAGAAATCACTGCAAATGAGTGTGTACATGTCTGTATGCACATACTAGCATCTATAGAAAATAAATTGGTGGCCTTAGATAATTTGATATAAATTATGAAGAGCTGTAACTCACAGAGGAGTTATAGCTATGATTTGAGCAACTAGGATCCACGCTAATTAATGGCTCTATCAAACTGTATCACTCTCTTTTCTAACCTACACCCCACATTTTTAATAAGGAACAACAAGAGATTTGTGGGAAGTCTTTCTTTGTGGAAAGTTAGTCTTAACACTTACACTTTTATACTTTAACCATGACACTTTTCATATGAGAGAACGTTAGTTCAATCACAATTAAAATGTGTTTCTTATTGGAACTTCATCAAACTCCCTGAACTTTGGATCAGACTGCAGTTTCCACTAACGAAAACTGTTTCATTAGCCAAATACCTTCCCACAACCTCTCCTCATTACTGTTTTGGGCCTAATCCAGTACAACTTCTTGGTTAACAAACCTACTTTTGCTGTCTTCTAGGCTAAGTCCAAACTTCATAGCTTCTTCTGTTTTCAAGATGCAAAATTGAATTTCAGTATCTAGAGTCCTAATCTGGGTCATAATCCACTGCTTTAAATTCATTCTCCCTATCCTTTACAGTTCTTCATACATCTTCCCTTTTCCTGCTTATCTCCTCATTAGTCTCCCCATCCCTCATATATCCACTTTGTTCAGGCAACAATGCCACCCCAGCAGGCCATACCATTCTCCTTGCTTTCTATATGTTACTTCTGTTTTCCCCCTGCTTATTTGATATGGTTTGACCTTCCTAAGCCAGTTTGGAAGCTTGTTACTTTTCCAGATTTCACAACTTTTCTGAATACTTGCTTCTACTTTAATGCTTGTAAAAAATTTCATGAGCTACAAGGATTAAGTGGGGATGTAAATGTAAAAAAAATGTAATATTTCACACAAAATAATAATTCTGTCTTTTTTTTCACAGCATTTTAAACATGTAACCAAAGAACAAAGTATGCACAAGCCATGCAAAAATAATGTATTTGCATACACGAAAAGGAAACTGAACAAAAAGACAGACATTTACCTATTTTTGATCTATCCATTCGAAATATAACATCTGGTTTACTATCTGCCAGTACGGCCCCCTTATATTTCACAGGGTTACACATTATATAAATCATGTAACTGCTGCCTATTCACGAAGCTGGATAAAGCCAAACCAACATGGGCCAAACTCTAGAATCCAGACTTCGATTGGGAACACAGAAGTTTTGTTTGGATAATAGGTGGGGGGAAAAAAAGAAAGAAAAGAAAAGAAAAGAAAAAGGAGTTTGGACAAGTGTATCCGTATAATTTCAGACAATTGTTTAACCTGTTCCTGCAGATCTCCAAAGACCGACTTCAAGTTTTCCCAGACAATATATTTCAATGCTTTATGATCTTACTATTATAAAAGTTGGGTTCTTCTGTGGGTTTTTAAAAAGTTTAATCTGAATCTTTGCTACTATAATTTAAGTCCTACTTCTTTTTCTATGTGATGGAGAACAGGTTATAGAATTCCCTTTTGCAAAATATATGACTGCGTAAACAGAGTTGTCACAATTTCATTCCAGCCCCACTTTCTGCCCTTCTTCACACATCATGTTTTCCCAAAAGTGCTCCCAGATCTGAAATAGCATTACAGACAAGAAGAAAGTCTTAGGGTATTCACACTAAGTGTGAATTCCTGTCGCTGTCCAAAGCCGCCTGCAACTTTAGAGAAATCAAACCCTCATTCTGTCAAATGGATATAAAGCTGCTGTTGCTTCAGTTTGAATTCTTTTTACATCATACAGCTTCTTCCAGCACAGTTTGTGTGAATAGGCTCTGACCTAGACAGTTAATGACTTGTGCGATTCTCCAGGTAAGAAAGGTGCCAAGAATCTCTTTAAAGTTAAGCTGTACAAGACATAGCAAAAATCTGCTTTCTAATAATTCTGAGCTTGTGCATATTAAGCAAAATGTAACTTTTAATTGAGGAAACTGGGAAAGAAATCCCCTAAAAGCAGAGTTTTCACATGTTAAAAAAAAAAAAAAAAAGAAAAAAGCTGACAAGACTAAAAATAAATAGATCGCTTCAGCTGGAATGGTGTCTTGAGTTTTCAGATTTCCTGAATCAACACACAGAGCATACAACCTTTTCCAAATAGTATACATTTCCAAATAAGAAAGTAATAAAGAAATATTTTGTTTAAAAAAACAGTCTGAGTGGAAAACATAATATGATCTGGTAAGGCAATTGTAGTTATGGCAGTTGTAATTGCATAATGCATGTCACAGAAGCTTTTTCTATTGCACCTTATTGTATTTTTTCCTTCAATTATTAAATTTAGAGGCTTAACCTCAAAAGCAAATGCACTTGTCTTTACATGCACTTGAATTGTTACTGCCATTTAAAACTAATCAATGTTTTCTTTAGTACCATAATAGCTTATTTGCAAAGCACCTCTTTTAGAAAAATTTACATGGTATTCTGGAAGAAAACATGTTTCACATTCTGAGAAAAACTCCCAATAAAGAGAAAGAGGGCTTGATTCTTACCTCAAAGTTTAGTGCATAAACTGACATCAAGAGCACAAAGGGAGTTGCTACTAGTTTACACCACTATGTTCATACATGATACAAGGAAAATCCAGGCATCTACACTATCCTTATATCCCTAGAGAAATCCAGGAAATAAATTTGAAAGGGCTTAGCATGTAAAGATATGCTTTCATTAATGTTAACCAGGAAACAAATAGTTAAAATCTTATTATTAAGTAGGTTTTGAATACACATTCCTCGGAAATATTATACCACTCCTGACTTGGATGTTCAACTGCATAAAACTCATAGGACACCAAGGTCTCATTGAGTGGTGGAAAGCCCAAGCTACTCCAGTAAAGTCAATATATGCACTTGGAGTGCAGTTTGACACAAACAGGAATGTTCACACCGCTTTCCTCTAGGAATATAAGGAAGGTTTCTAAATTAGTCTCTGTAGACTGCTTCAGAAGGAGGTCAAAGAAACAAAGTTAAGCAATATGAGTACCCCCAGTGTCTCAAGATCTGCAGTTATTCAATAAACAGAAGTCTTAATGAATGAAAAAAAAATGCAGAAAACTCACAAGCAGGCTTTTTTCATTTCCAAATGTAAACATCTACTGCTTTAATAAGCAGATCGGCTCCAGTTCAAGCTATGCCTGTACTTAAATACATGCAAATCCATTGATTCCAGTAGGGTAGCAAGTCTATCACTAGGATGAATATTATAAAAACAAGTTACCAGGGGTTATAATAATTGACATGTGTAAATAGAAAAGGTATTACAATACCTATGGTCAGAACTGAGAATCTGATACAGTTTGTCCCGTTCGTCTTTAGCTTCACAGTGATACCTGTCTGTTTCAGCTCTGCAAAATACTTGGTTCATCCAATTTGGAACACAGCCTTTTTCAGAATAACAGTTCTGTCTCATGTGACACCTTCACTTACGCTTCCAAAGTCTCTACCCTTACCTTAATCTATGCATTGTTCTCAGTTGAATGTTACTAATACTAATCGTGGTAGCGGGTGATTTGCTTTCCAATATTAGCCGCACAGAAGATGCAGTGTGGGGCTGCTCTTCAAAGCTTTGTAGCTTTGCAAATATGTGTTAAAATCACACAAGGAGCTGAGTGCCTTAACTAGCATAGCTGGAGCGTAAACTGGGTAACTGCTTGCAAGGGTCAGTACAACTAACAGTTGCAGAAGTTAAAGGCCTTGTGGGAAATCAATTGCCTGTTTAACGTATACCAAGCAGAAGAGTGTAATTCTGTATTCCCTTCCCCCTCTACATACAATATATTCTTTAAAATCTGACTTTCTTACAAATATGAAAGCAAAATTGACAAATTTAAAAGCATGGAAGCAGACTTGAACGACCTTGAATGACAAGGACAAGAAGTTATTCACCTGACCAGACAGTCCACAACAGAATTGCTAACCGATGAAAAATGGGGGGTTCAAAAATACATGCATTTCAACATGAGACTAGAAACAAGCAAGAGACATAAAAAAATTAATCAAAACTCTTAAGTTACAATCCATATAATAAGTTGGGTTGAGGAATACAAAGTGCCAAGCTTCACCAAAACAAAGAAACAGAATTATAATTCAAAGTATTGGACAGAGTGACTGTCCACAAAGTAATGCAACGACCTATGCCAAAGCATTTGCCACCCATTTGTTTGCTGCTGGAGACTGAATGGACTGAAGTCTTGCTCCTTTGCTAAATCACATGTTTCAGAATTAATCCTGTAGCCTGCAGCAGGTAGCAGATGCTTTATAGGGCAACTTAGAGCAGACAATCACCTATTTACTGCTCATTATTTAATAGCACTGCTTTAACTCTGCTGTGATTGCCTTCATTGTTGGATAGTTTCTTACGGGTTTATGTTCTCACAGTCTTTTTCCAGGGTTTCACACCTGCTTCCAGAATATTACACTGACTCCAGTTGGCCCAGTGTATAACAAGGAGAAGTTTCCTGTACAGTTTGTTCTAGAAGGGCTTTACCAAGTGCATGAATTTCTTTTCTTATTAGCTAGTTATAATGAGATCCAAGCTAATAAATCTGTGAATATATTTTCAGTATTATTCACGGTTGTGTGCAGTACAAAAGGAATATATGCAGCTTATGACCAGACAGCTGTCAGAGTCTGCGGTATAACCCACTATGATGTGATGGATAAGATAATTCTGTTTGCAAAGTTAAAAACATTTAAAAGTTGCAGTGTAGGGCAAAGTTTAACAGAGGCTAGCAGAAAGGACAGAGATGACAGATTTTCTATGTATTTGTTTATCTAGAAATTGCAAAGAAATTGCCACACCAGTGATCCAACAAATCTGAGGCAGAGCCTCATGCAATTAGAATTTACTTAATTTTTGCTGAGCTTAATTTCCTCTTTAATAAGATGAGAATGTTTTTCTTTTTCAGTGATTCTCTACTTCTGCGAACATGACTTTCCTTTGGCTCATGTCTATGTTTTAAGAGAAATATGCAGAGAACAGCAATGGGAAAGCTTATCTATTTCAGCAAATTCAAGGAACTCCAATGAATTCAGTATAGTTATTTCAGATTTTTTTTCATTCTAACTGGCAACAGATTTTGGTTCAGATTCTTCTACAGCATCAAAAATCTGCTAACAGCTGCCATATTATATATAATATTATTTCCTGCACAAGTTTTGAATCATATTTTTCAGTACACTTATCTGCAGGAATTGGGAAGCTATTATTTTGATCATCTAGAATGCAGAACCAATATTTTGCATTTGCAGTCTTGGAAACAATTTAATAGGGGGCAGCAGAATATTTTGTATTTTATCAGTTTATTGTATCTAAGGGCTGACGATATGTTGCATCTATCATAAACGCACGTAGTCTTACATTATAGAAATTGGTGCATCCCCCAGTTTCCTTTTATTAACAAGATTATCTTTCCAGATGGTCTTTAATTAAATATTTCATTAAGAAACATTAAGGAATTATATATAAACTCTTCATAGTTGTCATGTTAATCATAGGCACCTCATTCACAAGTGGCTATAAGTCCGAATTTTGTCTTCCAGTTTTACTACATAGCCTTTTCAGAATAGGTATTAAAAAAAAAAAAAAAACAACAGCAAAGCAACCCAACAAAAAAAGCCTTCCTTTCCCAAAGAGAAATTTCCAATTATATTAATTTAAAACAATCAAAATTTACTTAGAGGGTTTAAACAAGATGATTGAAAAATGCATTCCAGGATTTTTGCATTCTTCTTCATTCTAGTTAAAATAAAGGTAGCTCAAAATTATAGATTATTCCCTCTCTTTAAACAAGGTAGAAAGCGATGAGACAGTGCTGGGTAGATGCACACTAGTAATGGATTATGCAGATTTTTCTCTCCTGGGTCACTGTTATGAATCTCATTCAAGATAGCAGTGACGAAACGTCAGTGTCATTTTATGGCTTTTAGCATGAAATTCTGACCCTATGAGGTCAATGGCAAAACATCACTGATGCCAGAATTTTCACCTTTTGAGTCTCTAGGGTGCAAAAAGAATTAAAGTCTGACTCAGCATCCATTGACTTTAATGGGAGTTATACTAAGTTCAAGGTCTGGATTTTTAAAAGTCCTTAGGTGCTGCTTTGCTCATGCTTTGAGCATAAGAGCTGGATACTTCAGATGATTCAGACACTTAAAACTGTAGTGTTAAAACTACAAATTTCTATCCTTAAAGTGAAGCGTTCTGTTGGGCTAGATAATGTAGTGATACTAAACTACCAAACAACATCCACTTGCTGACTGTGTCCTGCCATCTCTATTGTGGCCCAGCCCTAGGTTTAGCTCAACTGCACTTCTAACCCACACCCCCCACTTCCCACAATTTCTCTTTTCTTTTCTAGGATCTGGGAGAAGATCTAAGTCCTGAAGGTTTCTCTGCTACAGCTGTGCAGGGACTACTACCCACGTGTTTTCCTCTCTGGCCAGGAAAATGCCGGGCAGGCATTCCCAGAGGGCTGTGATTGGGAAGTAGTCCTACAGAGAGGTGTTACATGGTGTTGCCCACCCAGGGTGTAAGACATACGTGATCCATCCTGGGCTGCCTCTCAATGCACGGTGAGAGCTGAGCGCCACAGAGGTCGTTCAGAGCAGCTGCCTGCCGACCCAGCCACTGCCAGCAAAGGTCCAAAGCTTGCTGCCTGAAGCACATCAGTGAGGAAACACTAAGGAAAGAAACAAGCCTTTAAATCAAGGTCTTTTCAGCAGCAAAAAAGACTCAGCCATGTGGAAGCCGTAGTAGGAGATATTTACATGAAGAGAAGCGTATGCCTTTTCCATAACTGAGCAGAGCTCATTTTTTAAAACTGTGACTCAAGAATTTGTTGGAAAGTACTCTGCCAAACATGATGCAAAGCTATCTTTTTTAATAGTGATTATACTGGCCAGAGGAAGTATGAGACTGACTTTTGCCTTCCTTTATCGGGTCATACATATTCCCTTGCTCCACTGTCTGGATTACTCTGCTCCACTAGGCTGAGCATGGGGTGAGGGCTGCTTTCACCATATTTATTCGCTTCTCTTGCTTCTTTCTCTGAAAGCAAAATCCTTGTCCCAGATGACAGGAATTTCCAAACCTCTTCCACTACTGTGTTTGTGGCCCTCAAGAAATTTAGCACAGATTGTGGCTTCTGCTCTGCACTCTGTCTAGTCTGACTTATGGTCAATTCCCAGAAAGTTCACTAGTACAGAATGTGAGGTCCCTGTAGTACAGGAATAGTAATCATTTGTGTCAAAATGACTAAACAAAACAGGAAGAGTCATCAAACACCCTTTCTGGAATGATTAATTCCAACCAAAACCTGATCAATTCCCTGAAAGCAGGCAGAGGTGACTTGTTTTTTTTTTTATTTCATTCAGTTTTGTGGCAACTGTTTTCTAGGAAGGACATTACAAGCTATTTTAAACCAGCAGTTGCAGGACCCTAACTCTCAAGTCTTGCAATTTTGCAGGCTTGACAAGATTTTATTCTGAAAAGAAAATCAGAATATAATCCAAATAAACTATCAGATTTTGAGTGCTTATTCAAAATGGAAAAAAATTCCTAATATTGAATGAGTTGTTGATGCCCTCTAAAAATACTCAGGTACACAAATATAAAAATTATGTCTTTCTGTAACATGTGTTTTCCAGACATATTTCACTTGTACAAATGCACAGTTCAGGCATGTGTTCCTGAAAGTATTTAGCTATGCTGAAAACCACTCAGGAATTAAACTGGATGAAAGCATGCTGAAGAAGTTGTTGGAGGTTTAATTACCTTTTCCTTTTTTCTCTTTAGTGGGAGTTCTGAATTCTGGAGGAGTAAAACTCCAGTCTCTACTGTATTGAAATGATATTTTTTTAGCACTCCAATCATTGTCTCTACTTGACTAAGACATTTCTGTGCTAAAGCAGGTGCATTTACTTTTCAAGTATTATTTTACTAATCAATTGAAAAATTACCTCCATGAATGACAGAAGTGCAGACCTTTGGAGTATTTCATTAAAAGGAGCAAACATTAATTACAAATCCAGCCCAACCTTTGCAGACATAAATTATGGGACAGATCTATTTTCTCCATGCCTAATTGCAAGCAGTGACTAGCTCTTTAAATTATTATCTCCAAGGCATGAATGAAATTAGAATGGATCTGATGATATTCTCAAAGCTTATTTGTATCTAAATAACTTGACCATGTACTATCTGGTAATATAAGGAAAACTAGGTGAAAAACCTTTGAGGCTCTAAACAGTGGCTCGTTTACCATGAAAAATGGAATTGCAAGATGGAATTGGAACCTTAAAGTCTTTGCAGACAGGGATGTCTAGTTGCAGGTTTAACAATGGGATAGTTAATATTGTCCAAATATTTTTCTACGAGTTTAAATTCTAAAAATTTTAAGTGTTTGTAACTTTCTGAAACATTCACATTTTAGGCAGATTTTTCCAGGCAGTATCTTTCCTGAAAGGTAATGCTTACATCTCCAGAAAAATAACTATCTAGTGAAGTAAAATACCTTTCCCACAGAATTAAGAAGGTTAAGAATTTTTATTTCATAATAGCTACAGTGCTGACATGTCTGTGATCAAGCTGAAATCTAGCAGGAAAACAGATGAGTAAAGTGCCTTTGATTGGTCTGTTGAAAACCAATTTTGAATTGGCCATGTTTGTTGATGTAAAGTAGAATTTCAAAGACATTCAACAATGGCCAAATTTTCAAGCGATCATTTCTCCCAACTAATACATGCTTTTACAGCATATTTTCTACTTATCTTTTGGTCTTTTTGAAATATCAAGAACCAGCAATTTTTTGTTTGTTTGTTTGTGTGTGTTTGTGTGTGTGTTTGCATAGTCCTAAAACTCAAATGAAGAGTTAGGCTGTTTTTCCAAGGCCTTTGTCACTAAAGTCAGAAACACCAAAACCAAATCCCTCAAATTTTAAAACAAGATCTACTGCACCTATACCAGTTTTATAAGCCCATCTGTTTTCCAAGGGAGAAGTATTCAATAGTTACTGTTTATGATGAAATTACTTCAATTATTATCATATAATAAAACTCCTTTTTCATTTCTAAACAAATGTTTCTTCAATACCTAACAAAGAGAAGGAGCAGAACAAAATTAAAATTTGAACATGCATAAAACTCAAGCAGATGAACACAAAACTATCTGATAAACCTCAGTGTGAGGCAAAACTGATCCTGAAGTTTCTGAGCACCTAAGATATGGAGAACTTTCAGTCCTTCTCTGTTAAAAATAATTTTAAAATTAATTCTTTACAGGAAATAAACAGCATTTTTTTTTGTATACATGTAGACAACAGAAGGTGTGGTTTACTATGATGAGTAAGGAATAAGTGTAGAATGCAAGGATTATTTAGGTTTTTAATACAATAATGAAAACAGAAATGTATTTTTTTGTAAAATGTATTTAACAATTTAGGTTTTTCATTGGAAACAGAAAACCCTCTTTTATAAAAACTATGACATTTATATACCACACAGAGTGTGGACAAAGGAGTCTGAACAAAGATTCTTGACGCCTACTGCCTGCCTCATGTTTTTACTATCCTTCTACCAAAGAAGTTAATCATTTGGTGTTGTATACTTTAAAAAAAATGAAATAGATAATGACTTGCTTGGAGTTCAATTTACTTGTGTCATGACACAATAAATACCAAGCTGAGTTCCCACAGTATTAATCATTAACCTAGGAGAGGGCATTAGCTTAAAATGCATTCCTTCAACTTTGATATGTTTCATGAATACATTTGTAGATATTTCAACAACAATTTAAAATATGCTGAAGACATAAACAGGTCCACCAAGTCCCCCCAAAAGCCAAACTCTTTTTCTCCTTTTAACTTTTGGCTATAAAGTTACCATCCCTCTCTGCTGCCAGAACAGCCTCTGAAAGTGGAACAACAGAAGCTCTGCAAAGTTGTATTCTGGGAGGTACAGAGGCAGCCAGCTCAGGTTCAGAGAACTTACTTGTGCAAGACACCATGCAAAGAGCAGGGCAGGGGTACCTATAAAAGGCAAAATGTTCTGATATGGTACTGATTTTTTCCAAATTTTCTACTGTGACAGACTTCTCAGACCCATAGCAAAAGGCTTCTGGTACTGTGCTGAAGACTCTGCAACATTAGAATATTACTTGGAAAGAAATATATTCTACTGCAAGGTTAGAGATCAGTTCAGGAAATTTAGAAATAATTGGTCCAGCACAGAGAAGGCTTCATGGGCTTCATGATTGTAGGTGTCTTGTTTAGGAGAAGGAAGACTAAGAAAACCTATTTTCTTGGATTTTGGTAGTATTTATGTTCCCTTTCTTCTCCATGATATTTCATCCTAATGTAAAAGTGAGGAGTTAAAGATTGATCTAGAGCTTGGGAAAAGCAGTCAAGCAGAGGACCGCTAGGGACAGGGTGAACCCTTTAACCACATTGCCCGAGAAAGGCAGCACTTGGCAGTCTGTTCCTGGGAATGATAATATCATAGGTAACCTATTTGCTCTGGAATCTAAACCACAGCACCACATTTAAACCACCTGCATCTAAAATGAAGGTAAATACGTTATGGATCTCCCGCTGACATAGGCCTGGGTGGAATGTATGATTTTTAACAGACCTGGGCAAATTCCACAGTCTTAATAGAATACCATTCAACTCATAACAAAATCTGGTGACTTTTTTTTTTTTCTTCCTAAAACCATTCAATCCTAAATTCTCATTTAGAACTAGTAATTGAGCATAATGTCCTTTGTATTGCTTTAGAAAGAAAAACATCACCAACCTTTTTTGCTTTTAACACCTTGCAGCTTATATATAGTTTGTCATATAAGGAAAACACCTTCAGATCTGTGTGAATCTAACAACAGTGTAATTTATAAAATGTATAAAGGTTGGAATAGAGAAGGTAGGAAATCAGTTAAATGCGAGTTTTAAAAATTAAGATAGTTTCTTTTTCAAGGGTTATGGAAAACATATGAAGGAGATAGAATATGTACCTTTAATCAACAGATACAGGGTGGTTTTTTTTTCCTCTGAATATGGAATTGCAGAGAGAACTTTGCTTCAAGCTGCAAAGATTGTTAATGGGAATATTGAGAAATCATGATTTCCATCCAAATATTAAACAGTGGCCTACTAATGCTGGTTTTATAGTCTAAATGTAGCCAAATGTTTATTCAGGCATTGCTATGCACCAAAACAACATGCATTAATTATAGCTAAGAAAGTGTGTAAGCAAAGACAGCTCTGAGGCAGATCCCAAGCCACAAAGCATGCAGCACAGCCTCTCTGACCCACGGATGTTACAGCCTTTCTGACATGGGCTACAGCATTTCATGGAGCCAGCTGTACCATTTTAGTCACCTAGTACCATACAAGTCACAGCGACTTTGCGCATGACAGTGAGGACAACCACACGGGACTAATAAGCAGTTCAAGTGCAGCTCCTACATCAGCACTATAACACGAGTCTATTTGACTGGAGAACCCAGTAACACTTCTTCCAGACTCTGGCGCAAACATATGTTAGTCCCTGAGTTCATAGAAGGACAAGACCCCAGGGCACATCAGTGTACTTGCAGCCTGGTTTCAGTGCTTTCCAACAAGTCTATGTGCCTGGACACGGAGCACGGCATGGGAACATCCCTGCGACCACTAACAGGACTGAGGTGAGGCAAGATCTGCTGGTAACTCTGTTTTTTGCCTGCAGAAAAGATAAACTAGTACAAACCACCAAGGCCAGCACAACTAGGCTGCACAGACCCCAGCGTGAGCGATGCTGTATGGGAACAGAGGCGCCCCTGTGGAGAGCTGCCCAGAGCCCCCCTGTGCTCCCCAGGGAAGAGGCGGGTGGCCCACGGCTGCCAGCCACGCTGGGGTGTCAGCACGCGGCTCACAGGAAGGCTGGGCACCCTGCTCATGGGTGGTCTACACAGACAGAGTAACAGGCACACAAAGCTGACAAGGGGGTGAACGAGTGTCACACTGGGGGCCACGAAAGACAAAACTACCTTACCGTAACTTATGTGCATAGTCATCATTCTGTACTTTTCTCTCTTTTTTTTTTTTTTTTCTCTTGTCCTTCTCGGTCCAGCAAATTCTGAAATGATAAAGTAGCATCAATACTAGTTCCACTCAAATGAGAGAACAAATGTGTATGGAACAGGGAGATGCGACGGTTTGTAGTGATTTTGGAACGAGTTGACTCCTGGCAGTGTCACAAGCCTACTTTATCTTCCTCCAGCCTAGCTTGCTCTTGTGTTTTTACTTGAAATCTGTCAGGGGGGAACAAATTATTAGTATTATGTCCATGTGAGCTGTCTCAGCCATTTAAATACTCATGTCACCTGTAAATTGTGAACAACGTGGTTGCACATTGTGTAATCACTGGATTGAACTCCTGATGGATAAAGGCCTAGAATGGTTCAAATAATAGTTCTTGGTCTGTCTTTCTCTGACAGCTGAATATGAATAAAAATTTATTTTGGCTAAAACACCCAATTCTAGGTGAATTTATGTCCTTAATGGGACATCTGCCATGACAAACAAGAAGGGGATGTAGCTATACGATTCAGTACATTCTAGTCAAAAGTGGAATACCTTAAATCAAAAGTTTCAGTAGGCTTAAAGGTTCCTGCTAAGCCCCTCTATTAAATCTTCATAATAATGTGACAAGCTATAATTCATGTCTTCTGCTTTATTAAAAAGAGGGAGGGCAACCACTAGGATAAAATAATATTGAGAAATAAAATTTACCTTGGATTAGTTTCATGTAAACATAAAAAATCAACTTCTCAGAACTCACATGAAAAACATAATGTAGTTAATATTAAATACAATGATTATGCAACCTATTACTTTTACAGTTTGTACTCTGGTGTCCTTGATTTCAGCCCTGTTTTGCTTATGATTAATGAATGACTCACCTTCAGTACTCTGTCATTCATTTCATACCTCATTATGAATTTGAAAAGGTCAGTTTGTTATTTGAAAACAGCAAAACACGCATGGAAGTTGAACAGTGTTCATAACTGCAAATGATGTTTTAACGGTTCATATTTTTTGACTGCTTTTGATCTAAATTTGAAGAGTATTCATAACTTACTCCCATAGAACAACAGGTGAAACTTCTGCATGTGCTTTATATGAACATCAGGAGTGTCTGTGCACTCCTTATACTGACACACAAACACACACACACAAATCCTAGAATGGCACCTGGTGTATTTAACTGTTCTCTATTATAACTTGCCAAGCTCCTATGCTATAATTTCACATTATTTTTGCTTGGAATTATTTTACCAGAGTTTGACACCTTACAATATTAGGCTAGAAAAATTGATGAAAGTTTTGTGTATGTTAAAGCTTATAATTATTAAAGGAAAAATACTAACTTATTTATACTAAACCCAAAGTTTCATAGCAACAGTTCACAGTACTACTTTCTTGTTGCTGTTATGTCCTATACCTGTTTTAATAATTACATTTAAATACAGAATTTGGTAGTGGCAAAATACTTTCCTGAGCAGAAAAAAATTGACTTGGGTGACATCAATGCTAAATCACATTCTGTGGAGCACTGAAAGGCATAAAACACAAAGTCCATCTTTTCTCTCTGTTTACTGGAGGTAAATTCTTAAATCACTTGGGCATCACTGTCCAAAGATGACAGTTACCAACTATAAGAAAACACCTGTGATAAATGATAGCTTGAGGAGTAGCTCATGGTAGCTAGAGAAGCTCAGGGTGATGCCATTCAACAGAATCAGTATCACAGCTCGCAAGTTGCCCTGGGGAACCTGGCAGTGGCACCAAAATCTCCTTTTGGACGTATGGCAATTAATGCTATTCACAGTGTTCATCCCTACGACTACGCGAAACCAGGGTCTGTGCTGCCTACAGAGCAATGGCCTGTGAGGCTGTTTACGGATTGGGCTACACTTCAGGTTGTATAGACATGGCCAGGATAACTTTAAAGTGGACAGTTTGATGATTTCTGGCACTGTAATGGAGAAGCACAGACTTCAGTGTGGGCTAATGCGGCCCCACCTCCAGAAGACTGTGCAGTCTGCTCTTTCATCACTTTGGCAACCTTGTCCACATGAACAAGTGGGGTTTAAAGTTCTGCAACAGGGTCTTCACTGTGCAAAGGCACTACCTCTAAGGTCCCAGTGAAAGGTGCATCAGGCTGTGGAAGATCATCTGTCTTTATGCCTTACCCTTTATGGTTTACGGCTCATAATGTGTAAGCAGCAGCACCTGCACGTACTATTTTTGTCTTGTATTTGAAACTGGATTATGGTTGTGAGGTTTATTCAGGTTGGATGCTGAGACTACATTTGACTGAGAGTAGACCAGAGTCCATGGATTTCACAAACAAATGCAAAAATCAACCCATCCCCAGCCAATTGCATACTTCTTCACTCTGTACAATATGCATGTCTGTTCGTGGTGCCAAATTCAATAGCTAAAATGTTGTGTCATCACTAAAAATAATGCAACAGACCACAGTCAGTAACTGCAGGCTGACCTTCAGCTTTGGCTCTGCTTAATACTGTAGCTTTATGTTTTCTCCCAATTTGTTCAGAACTCGTTGTACCATGGATTATTAATCTATAACTAAACATTGTCTTTGGTGTTCATCTAGATGACGATATCTGGAACTAATGCAAATCTATTATCTTTTCTTCTAATTTTGTAAGCGTGTTTGTTACAGGCCTTTATTCTTCCTACAATTTCGGTGAAAAGTGTATAAGAAAAGTAAGTAATTGTTTATTTAGGACCATTGTTTTAAATCACATCCCACCTATGATGCACTTTAAGGTGGTGAACAAGTTGTCCTTAAAATTAACAAAAACACACAAATACCCATCCCAACACTATACCCTTATTCCTGACAAGATCTATATTAGTTTTCATTGTGAATAAGGAAGAGAACATCTTTACACATAGCAAATGTACGAAGGTAATAAGAAATGGTAAATTTGACATGAGTTAGGAAGTATGTGAGGGGAAAATAAAGGGAAAAAAACCTGCAAAATTTCCTGAAGCTATAAGAAAAATAGAGTTTCTGATAAACATGACAGAAATCAGAGAAAACAAATCAGGTCTGAATTGATGACTGCAATGTTTGAGTATCATCTTCAGTACAGAATGATCAAAACACAAACATATATACTATGGAAGAACTCAAGTTATATGATGGTTTACCTCTAAGGATTTAATCTTTAATAAGTGGCTTCCCATTTAAACAATGAGAGCATTTATCCTCCTCACTTAACTAGAATGAGAGTCTACTTCTCAAGGCAAATGCTTGGAGATAACTGAGTCTGAAACTTAACAGGTGTTACTTTGGCTACCTGAAGTGCAATTATGTAAAAATATAATTTATTCTTTTTTATTATAAAAATGCCAAGAAATAACTTCAGGAATTACCCAGTCTTCATTTTGACTCAAAACAATCCATATGGCTCAACTGAATGTTTATGCTAGAATTTTTATAAGAGATTTTAAACCAGAACCTAAGGTAACTCATTAGAATAGCCTCGCGTTTCTAGACAGACTCCTGAGTTAGCCATTTTCCCACATACCTGTGGAAAGCAAACAAAAGCAGGTAATTTCTGTTGTCTGCAAATCCCAAGAGAATTAAAACAAGTCTCCTCAGACTATCAAAAGCACTACATGTTTATGCTTTACTGTTAATGTAACAAATACGATATTTCCAAAGCATTCTTTAAGAAAAAATATCTTTCTATTTTATATTTGTTCTGTAGAAAAAAAACGTGTATAAAGCTAGTGAGGAAGGGATGACTGATTTTTTTCAAGTGATAAAATCACACAGTAGTAATAGGACACTGGGTTATTGGCATACTTGTTCCAAACTGCACTTACTACAGTCCCACAAAACAGATGACATAAATAAAGCAGCATTTAAAAAAAAAATAAAAATCCACTCATCAGCATCAGGAGACATGAAATGCAAAACTCCAAAAGAATCCTAACTCTCACCTTCCTTTCCTTCCTTCATCTCTGCCACGGACAGTGACTCACGTGCAGATACCACGTCAGAAAGCTTGTATTGCTTGTGGTCCCTGTTTGGAGCCCTAGGAAAATGCACATCAGCTCTTCTAATACAACCCCCTGAATTTATGAGCTCCTCAAGGGAGATGTGTGGCAATATCCTCACTCCTGTATTTTTTCATGGTTACTGAACAGACAAGGTTTCATGCTGCTTTCTACATGAGCTGAGCACTGTGCAGAAATTGACTTTTAGGAAATATATTTCTGTGTATGCCAGAAACCAACAATGTTTTTATACCCAGGTAGCTGACATAGGCAGTTACACAAGAAATATCCAAATACAAGAATTTAAAGAGGGAGGGAGAGAGGGGAATAATAGTTTATGGAAGCACAATATTTAGAAACCTCAAGTGAGTGTTTACCTTTAGATTGATGTTGTTTGGACAACCAGGCCTGCTCTCTCCCAGCTCTGCCCCAAGATGCTAACTTCTGTTATATTCAGTTAGCAACTTCACATGTTGCTAACTGAGTATAACGTAAGTAATTCTTGTCTTCAGGACAGAGCAACCCTTGCTATCTACTCGATCAAGCATACATTTACATTGCAGACTCCTGCCTACTGACACCTGACAGGCACCCATGGTGTCAGGGCAACCCAACCAGAACACGTCTCATACCGACTCGGAGGGTGAAAATATTAAAGAAATCAGAGAAGGCCTGATTCTGCCCTAAAGCTCTACTGAGGCAAATTCACTAGTGGTGTGACTTCAGGCCCAGCCTCAAATCTGGATGTGTAAATTACATCTTTGGCACTCTCAGCTAATGGACACCTGCAAAACCGTGGGACCTTAAGCTACTGTTCAGATGACTGGATTCATTTTCATTGCTTTTTGAAGACTGACTTACAACAAGTGAGGATGCAGAATGCACAAAGCTTTCAAGGTGGAGGTCTTGGGGTAAGGCAAAAGTACTTGAACACTTAGCACATTTTATAGATAGGCCTGGAGTATAGGATGTGGATGTTAGAGCCAAACAATGAGGTGACTGGCAGCAAAGAACTCTGAGCTGGAGCAAATGTGAAGGTAAAACAGAATCAAAATACTGAACCATCTGCTTTCTAATGAAAGCAGCTCTACTTGTCAGCAACATCCAGAAAAAATGATTTCTTAGTTGGAGTATATAACCGAGGGAAGTAGCTTTTTTGCTATATGAGGTAATACACTCAAATGATGTATGACTTAGAGAATAGTGTGGGTTAATGATCTTCAGCTGGATCAGAGAGTAAAACAAAGTAATTTCATAATACAGAACATGATGGATTAAATCATGTTAATACTGGGTATATACATTAAAGAAAATGATCTTTCTGGCATACTAAATGGCAAAATAAAAAGCACTTTTAGTAAGTTATATGATTAATTAATCTGCCCTTTTATTTATGTACCATGATAAAGTAAAATGTACTTCTTCTGGTTACCTCCCAGGCAATTATTCTGAAAGTTATATTGAATACACCAGCTTCATTGTTTTGCGCCAGTCCATCAGGAACTGCAAAGTATGTCTGTGTCTTTAAGTCAGACGTTTTCTTTTTTCTTTCCCTTTCCTGTCCCCCTTGCTAGAGGTTATTGGGGGGTTTTTTGTATGTTTTTTAACTCATAGAAATGAGTTTGAACAGGATATGTTAATACATTGAAATAATGTAAACATTGCTTTGTCTTGAGCACCATTAGAGAGAATGCAAAAAAATTATGAGTAAAAAGGAATAGCTCAGATGTAATTCAGGCAAATATTTAAATATGAGAATGAAAATGGTCCAGAGTCCATCCAAATTCCCAGCTTTTTCATCTCCTGCCTTCACAAATTAGCTTGTATCTTGCAAACTTCTACCAAAGGTTCAATCACGTCCAGAGTCTTTTTGAAAGAAGCTGGAAATGGATTTTTAAAGGAAATTTCAAATTAAAGTAAAAATCTCAAATTTCAGAAATAATGCTCCCTACAGAGGGAGCAATATTATTTTTGAGAACTGTGTCTCTTCTAGTCTCAGTTTACATCCTCTTCAGAAATTATGCCAATGATGTATGACACACAAGTTTCCTCTAGTACTAAGTTTACCTGGAAGTAAGAAAAGCTATTGTTAGCACTGAATTTACTTCCTTTTTAACAACTTATGATCCTGTAGAAATGAATAAAATGCAGGATTTCATGAAAAGCCCATTTCAATGATCTTAAAAAAAAACCAACAAAAAAACCCCAAAAAACCACCAAAAGATTTAGCAAAGCTCAAGATGTTTTTCTATTCTATTAGGGATTCACATAGTTCCACTTCAAGTTGGATTGCCTTAGACAGATGCACTGGAATATATGGAAAGTCTGAAGGACCAGACTGGGGCAGTTTTGTAATGCTGAATTCAGAATTCTGGTCAGAAGTGTCTTTGACAGAGAGAAACGTGTCCACAAGGGGTCCGGTACTCACATGGACTTATTCTCTTCCACAGACTTGCACAGAAAAGTGAGTCCTGATTCTAAAACATTAGGCTGAAGGAAATGACTTTGCAAAAGATCCAGCTAAAAACAACTACTACTTTTTTTTTTTTTTTTTTTTTTAAGCTAGTGCCAGACATCTGTCTGCTACAGCAAGTGCTTTAAATTTCTGCATGAAATCCTCCTGATGTTCTAATTCTGGATTCTCTCACACAGAGTCCACCCACTGATACAGTCAGTTATTTGCTGACTAAACTTTTGTCTGCAATATCACTAATGCTTTCTTCTGACTCTGGGGTTCTTTTTTCCTTCTCCACTGCAATATGAAATTGATCTTTCCTGGAAATTAATTAAATCATGGTAATTTAAATTCATATATTTTCACTGTTTATTCCATCTGTGTATTTTTTTTATGCGCTAGCAAAGGAAATGCTCTACCATCAAGCTCTACAAAGGTACTTGCTATAGTATTGTAATTTAGTGCGTGTGAGTGCAGTAAGGGTGTTCTTTCCTCCTACAGTGCTGTCATATGTTTAATTCTCGTCACCACTCAAGGTGTTCTGTGTGGTTTGCAGGCCTCTCATTTCTGTTTAGTGTGGAAAAAGACACCTCAATTTTCCTCGTCAAAGGCATCTTATTAATATCAACCTTTTCTGCGATCAACACTCCCAAAAATTATTCTGCACAGCTTTTCCAAATGTTCCTTGTTATTCTAGGAGGATCATAAAGGCATTAACCAAGAAGATTTTTGCATGGTACTCAGCAATATCACATCTGTACTACTTTTTGAAGGGAGCAGATTTATGATAAATATTTGCTTTATTTCACTAATTTATTCCAATAAAACCTACAGCTGTTAATGTTTGTTTATTTATTTCTAAGCAGCTTTTCAGCCGAGAAATACTGGATAGATACTGCCTAGAGATTCCTAATAGATAACGAAGTTCATAAATAGAAAGAACCTGACCACCTATTTACAACTAGTAAATAAACTTTAAAACAGATTTTTTTAAGGCATGTGAATTATTAGTTGCTGGTGAGACTGCTGTGAGAATACAGAAAATGGGTGAAATGTATCACAGAAAAACAGTGTATAAGCACAGTTACTTCAAAGTGTTGGTCTAAAATAACATTCAATTCTTACTACATTTTGAGCTTTATAGGATATATCACCATGTAGAAGCGTGACTTTAAAATTAGTGTTTGCAAGTGCCTGTGATGTAGGTGAGGGGTTCTAGCAAGCAGCAGATTTTAAACCTAAAATGACATTAATTTATTTGTTGCAATAAAATTAGGTAGATTAGTTATTGTTCAAACTGATTCGTTACATAAAAGAACAGCTTTTCTATTATACACACACACACACACAAAAAAAAAACCCAAAAACCAAAAAACAACAAAACACCAACCAAAACCAAAACATCTGGGAGAAGTATTCGTGCTCTTATACTCTACTACTGTTGGCAAGACTCAACTAGAAATGCAAGATATGTATAAAGAGTAATTTTGTCTCATTAAATGACAACACTAGTAGTTCCTCTTCATCTCCTTAATTCATTTCTTATAGTTTTTCTTGTCACATCCACTTGTTTTATGGCTTAGTAACTTGCAAGTTATGGTCGTAATTTATGGTCAAAATTGAGTGGTAGCAAATCACAGAATATTTTCATTGATTACCCCAAATTGTCTAATCTCCTGTATGTTTTTAGGACTTGATTGGGTGGTATTTACTGATTGCCTTCATCTAATTTAAAAATCAATCAATAGCAACAATAAGAGGTGGTGGATAAATCGAGTCTAATGCAGCATAACTGCAGCAAATATCCATCAAAGGCTCATTCTCCATCAAATTTGTGGGAAGTTTTAATACATAAAGCAAAATGTCTAAAAGCCTTACTTCTAAAGCACATCATTTTAAAATTGTGCTCTGCAATGTGACATCTTATTGCTCTTATGCTGCCTATTTAGGATGGTTTTCCACTGCTAAAATGAACATATTTCACTACAATAAAACTGTAGCAAACAAGAAAAAAAATGTCATCAGCTTTAGTTTAAAGGCACTTTGTTCCATCTTCCTCAATATTATCTGTATATAATAATGGGAATTAACATAACATCAGCTTTTCATATAAACTGCGTGCATTTTCCCCGAGATAAACATTCTAATAAGTGTCTTGATGGGAAATGTGCTTTCTACATTGAGAAATCAATTCATTAAAGTTGTTCCTCACATTGTTCTTTTCTTAAAGCATGCTCTATTTCCTGAAGTTTGGGATAGCAAATATGAAAGAAACTGTCTGGAAGGCAGTATTCTAATTTCTTGACACTATCAGCGCACAGACACCTCATGCAGCAAAAGACAGACAAATGCAAACCTTTTCCAAGTAATGGCAGTACAAATGTAAAATGCTTCTTTCTAATTTGCCATGCGAAAACATGACACAAAAAATCATTTTACTTTTTAACTAGGCATATACCTCCAGTTTACATTAACTCAAAATAAGTTTTCCATAGGCACATAGAGGGGTAAGCAGTTACATAAATTGATGTTGGAATTATGTTGTCATTTACAGCCAGAAAAGGAGCTAGTTCAATAGCCTGGAAAAACAAGTTAAAACTGGCCTCGACTCTTGAAAGAATTTTAATTCATACTCAGAAGCAGGTATTTAGTGTAAGAATTTACTCAGTAAATATTCAATGTAGATAGTTAAGGAGATTGAGCTGTTATTTTTTGACAACATGGTATATATAATGTTATATACTTCTTGGGCAGTAGGAGGTTCTGTCTTGTGCCTCCAGGTATTAATATATGATCACTGAAGGAGAGAAACTTGGAGGTTTTGTGCTTTTCTGCAATTTTGCAGATTTTATTTGACTTTATATTAATATATCAAATATTAAAATATTTGATTTTAATTTGAGTCAAGGGTGTTTATTAGTAGACAGACATTCTTTTACCGTTATATTGGGTCCAGCTGAGCACCAGGCCAGCCCTGATAGCGCTGTGCTTGTATTGGTAGCTGGAAAGGTGGTGATAACACGCCAGTATTTTGGCTCCTGCTGAGCAGCGCTCGCACAGCATCAAGGCTGCCTCTCCAGCCTTCGCCCACCTCACCAGCAGGCTGGGAGTGGGCAAAGGCTTGGGAGGGGACATAGCCAGGGCAACTGACCTGAATTGACCAATGGAATATTCCATACTATATGACATCTGCTCAGATACAAAAAATAAGAGAAAGAAGGAGGAATAGGGGGCATTCATTATTTATGCTGATTGCCTTCTGGAGGAACCACTACGCATACTGAAACCCTGCTTCCTAGGAAGTGGCTGAACATCACCCGCAGATGGGAAGTAGAGAATAACATCTGTTTTCCTTTGCTTCTGCACACGTGACTTTTGCTATTGCTTCATTAAACTGCCTTTATCTTGACCCACAAGGGTTTGGGTTTTTTCCACCTTATTTTCTCCTCCTCCCCATTCTGCTGAGGAGGGGAGTGATAGAGCAGCTTGGTGGGCACCTGGCATCCAGCCAAGGTCAACCCACCACAACCGTATTTAAATTCAAGCATATAAGATCGTCAGTAGAGCCAGGGAACAAACTCTGAAGCATTACATGACAGAACTGAATTTCACCAAAGATGTCCATTAAGCAGAACTTTGAACAAGAAAGCAAGTATCTTAAATATTAAAGAAGGACAAGGGTTCTTGATTAACCAGAACACAGACACTGAAGTCACACACATCAAGACCTAAGAATTCTTTGCTTTGCGTTAACTTTACAGCTGACCTGTCTCTGAGACAGGTATCAACACCTGGGATTCTTAGGTTTTGCATAATCGGGATGAAAAGACAGAGAGAACCTTTATCATCATGCTATCACAGTCATATTTTCTCTCAAGTTTTAAATGTGTCTCATATTTGTAAGGATTGTTCTTGTTAATGTTATTTGCTTTCTCTTCTACAATTTAGATTTTGTTTGGGATTAGAAGAAGAATGGGACAGTGCTAAGGTATTAAAGCAGGGGCTTTCCTCATAAGTCTGCTACACTTTCTAACCAAAAGAAGGAAGAGTTAGGCATGTAAGGAAGTTATTTTCTCTCTTGCAAAAACTAGGTCCCAAGAGCTTTGGATGGTTCTGAATTCACTTGGATGAAAACTCCATATTTTGGTACTTATCTAAATTACAAGTTATGTGGCTACAATCCACTGCTACTACAAACAAAACTGCAGATACGTACCAGATCAGGCAAACACCATCACTCTGGAAAATAATTCCGTTCTAATCAATTTTAAAGTATCCTTTGTTGCTAAACACTCTTGAAAAATCTCTGGCCCAAGCAACAGATCACAGCACACATTACAAATATAAAAGACAACCACCAAAGAGAATCCTACCAGCAGTCCGCTGTTTATTAAAATTCTGACATTCTGAGATATCTTCTTGCCAAGGGCCCTTTTACAATGACATCTGTACACTTGTCATTACATCGCAGTTCACATTACTTACATAAACATGCCACAGGGAAACCATGACTGATATAATTTTTATAAGATTGAAAGGTAGCCATTGTGATCATTAAAACAAACCTGAGAGAGCCTTCCTGATGATGGAACAGATTCAGTTACTTCTTCCTTCTTTGTGGGTCATTAGTTAAAAAGGGGAAGGTGGGGGAGGAGGGAGAGGCCATATACTGCAGGTGTTTTATCCTTTGTAAGGAGACTGCACTGAGACAAATGATTCTAGCTGGCATTTTGTACACACCGGAGATTGCTTATCGATCCAGATCAGAATATTCAGGCTGGCCCCGGGGAAAAGGCAGAGTATTTTCTGAGGGAGTTAATAACCTGGCAGCTGAGCTGTCTTGTCCAATTCACTGAACCTAGGGCTCTAATCAGGCCAGAGTTTTTATTTTGAGAAATCTTGCCATATGTGTCTGCTAGCTGCCTTCCACTCTATTGGACCAGTGACAGTGATTGAAATGACAGCCTATAGATAGAGCCTAATCAAATTGTTTATTATCAGCCTAAATCAATATGTATAGATTGTTGAAACATCACTGTCATGCCATGGAAAAGTCATACTAATGCTACATGCTGCAGGTGTAATTCTAAAATGTATTTTTCCATCCTAAATTACATCTGAATCTAACGGAGTGAAAGAAACTATAATGGTGTATGAGACAGTGAAAAATATACATGTTTACACATTTCAATAAAATAACATTAAGGATTAATGTTAAAACGTCATGTTGTGCACTGCTTAAATACGTTATCATGTTCCCTGTACAGAAGACAGGCAACAGAGCTATGGGAAAGGAAAAGGGATTGAAAAGAGAAGTGTTTTGCCTTTTATATAGAAAGGGAAAAACCTCACAGGGATCTGTGTAAGCATGTACTGCAGCACAAATCTAATTCCAACACACCTAAGAAGCAAATTTTGAGTCATCTAGAGTACAGAGATGAAACATGGCAATGTGAATTCCTTTGGTACTACACAAGGCTTCCATAGAGCTTGGACCATGAAGTCTAATGATTTGATAGGGAGGGTAGCAGGGCAAACAACGGGCAGTCTGAATTTAGAAAAGAGAGACTAATTGCAAGCATCTAAAATCTAACCCAAGAGTTGGTTTCACAAAAAGAGCTGTATCTTCTGAAGCCTCTTGGATACTTTTTTTGCACAGAAAAGATATAAATGCATTACATGGAGAAAAGTAAAAAATATTTAATAATATGCAGTGAATCATATTCTACAGGCTTCATTAACATCTCAAGCAGAATCATTCAAACACTAAAAAATGAGATGAAGAAGGGGTGTTCCCTGAGAACATGGCACTGGTTGGAAGTCTCTCAGATATGGGAGAGGACCAGTAATCATTTTGGCCCTGTGAAGCTCACCTGAACAGTACACATGTGACATTCTTCTCTAGTGCAATTGACAAGCAATGGATAATCATTGGAGTCCTTGTGGGCCAACAAGAGCTAACTATGTAGTTAATAACTTTTGAAGTAGGTCTACTGGCAGAATTTTGCACTACCTAGTATGTCCTGTGGAGTAATGTATTGCCTTGTTCTTCAAAAAAGAGTTTTTGAAACTATTTTCAAGTACTCTGGCAAGGTAAAGGGACTGTAACCTTAGAGTAAATTACACTTTTTGCCCTGAAGAATGCTGTAAAGTAACCTTCAGGTTAATTAATATTTGCAGTGTAATACACTCCTGTTTGAATATCATTTACATCGTGTAATTATTGAGTCAAATTTATAACAACTTTCAGAATTACGGCATATGTGTTAATAAAAATAATATTGCCTTTTAGTTTGTACTGATCATAAGTGGTATGTTTTTCCTTGGATAAAACATACTTTTCTTACTGCATGCATTCAAAGCTCTCCAAACAGCAATTATCTTTGGCTGACTGATTCTAGGAGTTTTCCTATTACATTCAAAATAAGAATTTCTTCATTGCCGTTTCAAGAAAGAAAGGTACTTATTCAGCATAAAACTTTAGCATATAAGTCTAAGTATATGTGTAAGTCCCTCGCGATTCAGGAAAGCAATTAGGCAGATGCATATCCTTAAGTTCTAAGTGACTTCAATGGGACTTTCTCTTAAGTTTTCAACATACTTGCAGCATACGCATGGCCAAGCATCCCATATGAATACAGGTGGCTGAGTTTGGCCCACAGCTGGCACAAACACAGTTTAACATCACTTTTAAAGTGTTTTTGACTAAAATCCAGAAAAGCACTTAAGTCTACACACAGTGCTGATTTAACTGTCTCAGTTTATAGTTACACTGGTGCAATTTCCTAGCATGGATACAGTTCTGGTAGTATTTATCTTGGCATAACTTAGCAAGACACTTTTACAGAAATGAATGCCACTGAAAGTCACGGAAGGATAGGGTAAACCTGCAACAGATAACACCAAAATTGAATAAACGGAAAATGCAACAGCTGGGGGGGCATAAGAAAAGAAAATATCTAATGAATGAAAATATTTTGTCAGCTTTCTTCAAATGCACAAGGAAGCATTCTAGAATTTTAAAGTCACATATTCTCTCCCTCAAGGGTTTGCCCTGTTCTCTAAAGGTGGAACACCTGGCTGTGGATGTATTTCATTTACACAGTAAGAACAGTATCACTAGGTCCTCTGTCCTCTTTGACATAGAAGTTAGAAATTCTGCAGTGAATGAAGCCACAAAAATCTTATGATTTTCAGCACATTGGGTTCATCTATTGTAATTGAACACTATTTTAGAAAAACACATTTTCCTCCTTCAGCAAAAACATTTTTACAGTGCTGGAAGAACATTATTCCTTTTTTTCTCCTCCCATATCAGCAATGGCAGGCAGAATCCTGCCAAACACAGTTTTCCCAAGAAGTGACTCGCTACTCGTATACCCTTTTCTGGGTCTGTGGCTTGTGACTACAGTCAGTTACTGAGCAGCAGCACTGAGCCATTAGGACTCCAAAAGAAATGATACATGATTTAACTAGAAAGAATACTAAACCACCTGCAAAAGCAGAACTTCAGGATTTTTTTTTTCAACTGGGAATTTCCTGTGAAACATATATTCTTGACTGGTACTCATTTCAAGTTAAAGACGATTTTGGCCTTAATTTATGCATGCAGTTTTGTGCATGAGACATACCCCTGTACCTAAGATCATGGAAACAGATTCACTGTTGATCATGAGATACACCACCGCTTAACCACAGAACTTCTGGTCTACTCCAATAATATCTAACAAGAATATTTGACCCATATTTCTCAAATACTGGTACCAAGAGATTTTCATTATTCTATGCAACTGTTAATGGTCTTTGCATTTGCAGCTTGAAGTCATTTTTTACCTACTTACAATATTTGAAACTCTTTGTCAATCCTTTAAAACTTTCAACAGACTGGTGGTGGCATTTCTCAGCACACTCTTGCCAATGTGTCTATTCACATATGAATTTGTTTCAGATATAGCATCTCCTTCCAGAAAGCATAGATGAATTGCCGAGATTATACTTTGTATACTGTAAACCCCATTGAGTGAGATATGCTCTACTTGGGTTGAAACACAGAAACCTATTTTAGGTTCTGTATGGCATGCAGTGAAGTCCCTGCTACAGTCTCCTGACTGCTCAGAATACATTAATTTTGGTATCAATTTTTTGCTTTTTGTTAAATCTTAATGCACCAAATTACTCAAGAGAACAGAACACACTATTTTTATTTCCTTTTCAAAGGATCTTCAAGGGAAGAGTTTGACCACAAAGAAGGGTAATAAAAACGAAGAAAAATTAATGACCTTATTATGTATTATTGACAATACACAATAGTGGTCAACAGTGTCATTGTTATCCAACTTTCCAGTACTTGTGTCTCAGTATGGATATTATGTACTAAGGCGAAATATACCTAATAGCCTAGTACTACCTTGGGGAAGGACAGTGTCTAGGACTCTCCCATAAAACTAGTAAAATTCCTATTTATACCACATTTAGTGCTTCAGTTACTCCATTTGTCTACATCCATTCATTTTCTTTTTGGTTATTTCTGTTACAGGCTGACCTGCTTTGTCTTTGTGTTAAATTGCATGTAAAACTAAGCACTACTGATACAAGTTCTACAGGTTTATTTGTTGCTTTTTTCCACCTTGCTTTGTATAAGCAGCAGGTTTATTAAGAGAAGCACAGCATACTAAATTCTCTTCCCATTCAAAAAACATAATGTTTCCAAATTAATTTTTTCCAGACACAAAAAATGACAGTACTAGAGTCACCAGTGCAAACCTTATCCTGTCCCCTTCCTCATAATCATTCCAGCTGTCAGGCTGTTGCCATCTTTCATTAAATGCATGTATCTATCAGCATATTGACATACTAAACGACTGAACATTAACCCCTAAATATTTGTTTTCTAGCTGTACTTGAATATAGAAAATAAAAATATTCTATTTAGTATTTTCAGCAATCTCTACTATGTCTTCAGCAATTGCTATGATTTTCCATACAAAATAATACTGCCAAAAGTAACAATAGACAAAGTTTAGCCTCTAGCCATCCACTATCAGTTTTCATTGATACCATAAAGAATTTAACAACTTCCCTTTTTGTCATATGAACCATACAGCCAGTGATTCTAAGATTAAGTTGATTTCTCCACTACCATCAAATGAAGCCCTGCATTGAACTATTTCTGGGTTTTTTTTCAGTTGCATTGTGCTGTTGATAACTAAATCTAGTAACATCACAACAAAGCCTTACCTGTGCTCAGGCTCAGAAATTGCAACCTAAATGTAAGAACTAAAAAATGAGTATTCCAATAAGAGGGAGAATACAGTATAATACAGCCCCATGCCCCACAAAATCTCTGCACATAGTAATGTTTCACTTCAGATGCACAACTGAACAAATTAGGCCAGCAAATAGGTTTGCCTTCCAAATTGTGCTTCAAACCTTATTACATTTAGTAGTTCCATACCCAAATGCCAAGTCTCTCAACAAAAATTCTGGCCAGATTTACGTACTTAAAAAACCCAACAAAATAGTACTGAAACAGAGGAACATGGAAAAGTGTAATATTAGAAAGTTCTAAATTCAAATTACACTTCCGCAGCATAAATGGAGATTAATCAAGAACAGTGATGGTGAACTTCTAGAAGAAAAAGTTTAAGAAGTGATATCCATTCCAACAGTGCTGTGTCATGCTGCTAGGCTTAATTGCATCACCTTTTCTTACCAACTGGTAAAGCATTTGCTGTGCTATTTGCAGATAGTGCTGGCAACCACTCTTCTGCATATCCTGCATTCTCGCTCTCTGTTGGAGTTACATATAGAGAGATGATATGTGATACCCTGGACAGTCCAGATACACTTCTGGACAGCCAGTCCTATTTTGCTTTAACACAAGATATAGTAGTAGTGACCATGCTGATCTAACATGATAAAATAGATCTGTAGAAGTGTAAATCAGTCCTAAATTAGTATGAATCTCTTTTTATTTTGCACCAGAAGAAGGTGGGTAGAACTTAAAAAGAAAAAGAAAAACTTTTGAAATACTTTATGAAGCTTACCTTGATAAACACTAAGGAGAAACCCAGGGATTTTGTCTGCAGAGAGAAAATTGTCTAAATTGTCTGGAAAAACTCATTGACCCAGTCAGATTGTGTGAAGCCTGCGATCAAATACAGCCCCAGGCTCTCCTGCCTTATGCACTTGTGCATCTCGCTCAGAAAACATAGCTCAATGAAAAAAACCCTACTATTTTACTCTGATAAACACTACAATAGAATAGTGTTTGCACAGGCATGTGTGAGTTGCTCTTCTTTGGGGGGCTTGGAAACAACACATTCAAGGTTTGTTAGGTGTAAATTTATAGACACCACATGCAAAGAATTTTAAGGTTTCATGATTCAATTATTTTAAGTAGAACAATGAGTACATCAATGCTACAACAATACAAATTAATCAAACAAGAAAAAGTAAAGTAATTAAAGCTGAATAGTGAGACTGATGAATTCACAGGTAGGGAAAACTTCTGCAATGCATATTCAGGGCCTGAGTAATTCGGTGTAGCTGTAGAAAGATTGTTAAACTGCCCTTTATTGTAAACCTATGAAATCTACTTCACTGAGAAATCACGTACATTGTTTTTGTGGCTCACTTTGGACAACTACAAAAAATTAGGGAGGAAAGACAGTCCTGTGGTTTAGAGCATGGAACAGGAAATCGGAAGCCTTTTGAATCTTATGACTTCCTATGTAGCTTTAGGCAAATGACTTAATTTCCCATCTGTAAAATGGTTTGACAATCCTCCTGTGTGCTTATGTGGGCTAGAAGGACATATATGTTAAGAACACTCAGATAGAGGGCATAGAAATGAGTAATAGAATCTTTCCAAGTGTACAAATACAGATCTCATTGTATCACAAGTGTTCTATATAATCAAAACTAGCATATACCTCCACCACAACTCTATTATCACAAATGTGTTTACAAAAATCCTACATAAGCTTCCTTGCCATTATTATTAGGCGAAAACTTGTATATCTAGTCACTGTAAATTCTCAGATGGTCTCAACAACTGAAAGAGAGTAGATTTAGATTAGATATAAGGAAGAAATTCTTTACTATGAGGGTGGTGATGCACTGGAACAGGTTGCCCAGAGAAGTTGTGGGTGCCCCATCCCTGGAAGTGTTCAAGGCCAGGCTGGATGGGGCTTTGAGCAACCTGGTCTAATGGCAGGGAGGTTGGAACTAGTTGATCTTTAAGGTCCCTCCCAACCCAACTCGTTCTATGATCTGTGGAAGCCCAACTAAACCTGTATTCAGATCTGCAACAATGCTGGTTCTATGTGAGAGCATCTGAATTTCTGCAGTAACTCTGAATATGAGAAAAAGGTTAAGTTTAATGTTGTGAAGTTAGTACCTCCTCCAGACACTGTTTCAGATCATGTATTACAGGTGTCCATTCTGAATTGCTTCTTCAACCCTCTTATTTGCTCCTGTTCTGTGTTGACTATACCAAAGCCACGATCACTAAGCATAAATTTTTTAATACTCCCAGGTCACTTCCAAAAGTTGGCATCTAGATTCATATAGCATAATTTCCAAGATGGAGAGATGGAACTACCAAAATTAATCTGATTAAATGTTAAATCATGATAGCTTGTTTTCTTTTAAATCCAGATTCTGGTTTAGGCTTGCAAGCACATAATTTCTGGATTAGCCCAAATAATTCCAAATAAACAATGTAGTAATCAGGGTATTACTCCCATGAGTAAAACTTAATAAGCCCATAGCAATTCTCAGATCAGTGTTATATAACAACTGTCTGGCAGAATCTAAAGTAAATATTTTCAATAAAAGTCAGTTTCAGCTTTATCCTAAGGTTTCAGCGTTTATCCTAAGGTACCACTGCAATTAGGAATGATCTTCACTTACTGCACTCTGACCAAATATGAGTCTAGGTCAATCCTCCTTTGAAACAAACATGCTACATGATACAGAGGAAATGAATAGCACTGGTGGATCATTGTGATAACACAGAAGTGAGAGAATATGGCGAATATTTTATATAGCTTCATTTTGCAAATCCTTTCAGATTTTTACATTTTCTTATTTTAAGGTGATAAGGACAAATCTAGAGACTGATATATATATATATATAGTAGCCGAACCACATTCAGTAATTTTTTGTTGTAATTCTTTGGCATAGTCACAGGCGATGAAAACGTCAACAATATGATATTAGTTCTAACATTGAGCATATAAGGAAGTCTGCGTAATAATCTTATCCTGTGAATCCAAACAACATAAAAACCAAGAAAAAGCCACCTTGTGATCTTGTGTGCCTTGACAATAGTGTAATAATTTATTTGTCTTGCATAACAACAGAATGGAGGAAAAGAATACAGAACATCGACTTGAATCAAAACACTATGAGGCAACCTATTTAAAGTGGTCAAATTCTTTATGTCTCTGAAAATATTTAGTGCTCCTTCTCCTTCAGGCTTTGTTTCTCTGCAATGACTGTAATTGTTATCAGAGATGCAGTCATCGCTGCCTTCACCCTGACTTGATGTTTGACCTGAAGTTTTAAAAATTTTGCTCAAAAAAGCAGTGATCAAAGCTGCTTACTCTATCTAACCCATTAATTCTATCAGAGGTTTATAATGAAAATTATATAAGGTCTTTACCTGAATGCATGTGGATTTGACTGGAACTTTCTTTCAGACCCTCTAAGGTGTCACCGTGTGGATGGAAGATCAGTTTAACATTTATCCTCTTGTTTCTCTGACACTTCCAGTGAGCCTGTGAAATGGTGAGCATGCCACATAATTAGAAAATTATCCACTGCCAACTTTCTATTACCCTAGCCCTCTTCTAAAAGGAGCAAAACAGAGGCCATACTGCTTCATACAGCTAACACAAGAAGATCTCAAGAGTTTTCAGCAGTTTTCAACTTAAATAACAAACACTAGATAGTTTATAATATGGTAGCTAAAGTCAAGCTCTTTAAGGAACACATAACCTTTAAGTACTTGGTATACAGCTCTAACAGTGAAAAATTACAGTAGAACAGTTGTTTCTTAGGCTGAAGACTTTTCTCTTTGGGCTGAAGACCAGTGAGGTTCCAATCCCATAAACTAGAGCTTCCCTCTTCATAGAAAGTTGTATTTCTGTAACAAGCATATCAAGAGAACATTTTCCCCTCCAGGCTCTCATTGTTAG
Organism: Falco naumanni; assembly: GCF_017639655.2. NCBI lineage: Eukaryota > Metazoa > Chordata > Aves > Falconiformes > Falconidae > Falco > Falco naumanni. The sequence continues at coordinate 16,640,288 of NC_054068.1, forward strand.
AATACACTTTATAGTAGATGATTGCCACAGAAAAGGCTTTTTACAAGGTAAAAGATCTGAAAGATAGTATCAGTAGACATGATAGTGACTGATAGGAATCCAGAAGAAAGTCCATGGGATATTTATTTAGAAAAAAGGTAGCAATATTTTGTAAAGGAATTCTTCAATGTGAAAAGAGGGATAAGAGGATTCTCCTTATGAAAACTAGAGAGTGGAAAACTCTTGAAGGGCTCCTAGTTCAAAGGATTTTTTCTTCTTGAAATATTCAGGTTATTAACTTTAAGCTTTGCTTCTGTACCTTTAAGGAATTTCAGTGGTACACAGGCACTAGTTCCACACACTATGAGAAAGTTACCGTGATGACTTTGTCTTTCAGTTAGCTCAGTCACTGGGGCCCATACACAGTGCTGCTCCCAAGGGTGCAGGGCAGTACTGTGAGGACCGCTGGAGACAGGACTGAAAGGTGCATCCTTTTCCAGTCCCTGGCCATAGCTCTGCCATAGCTGGTAAGGCAGCGCTGGAACTGCTGCCAGATTTTCAGAAAATGGTGTCAAGAAATGAAGGTATTGTTTCCATCTCAAACACAATTCAAGAATTAGACAATGAAATTCATGCTGCTGTCAATAAAATTTTGGCCACAGATCAGGAAAATGTCTGTTGCGAACACTGTGAAAGGAACTAAAAATATATGTCCCCAGGTGAGAAGAAAAAATCCTAATCTTAGCCAAGGATTATGTATAGAAAACACATCACAGACTTGTGCCTCAGCTAACATTATATGAACTGCGACAGACTATCTTGTAGTACATTCATGAACGTGTTTTCCATTTGCATCAGTAAAGGAAGTATGCACTGTACCTACAAACAGGTGATTGCGCACTTGTATCAGAGACTCCAGGCAATTTGTCAAGCACATTTCTAACAATCTGTCAATAGCTATGGATTCAAAATGTTGAATTACTTCATAATAATTATTTGCTGTAGGATTCACTTTACCATCCTCAGTTTATTTACAGTTATGTAAGGTTTACCTTGACCAGGTAAATTAAAAACAGCTATCTGCTTTCTACTAGAAATGTTAACATGTCTCAGTACGTACCAAAATCATATCAGTTTTCTAATAATGTTCAGCCCCATGCAGTTAACACATTCTCTAATACAGCGCTTTCCCTTAACACACCAGGCTATAGTGGCTCAGCTGTAGAGCCTGAATTTGGACTGAGAAATCTTGCTTTCCAACCGGTATCATCTTCAGTGTTGATGCCAAGCTGCATAGCTTGGCAGGTCACATCCTATATTTATGACAAACATGGGAACCGCTCTGTCTCCTGTCCCTGACACTACATAGTGCTCATGTTCCCTGCTTCCAGTCTGGAAGCCACTGGATGATATAGCACAAGGTATCTCACTGATGCTTGGGTACTGACAGTGAAGTTCTGTTATCTTCTTGTACTTCTCTCCTGAGCTGTTGTCTGATGTTGCTACTTAAAATACGTCTGGTATTATTTTCAGTGGCCCTGGTGCACTTTTTACTGGAAGTCAGATTTTGAAAACCCCAGAACTTTCTGAACCTTTATCTTTTTTGATGATTACTAACTAAAGAGGGAGGACTATTATGGAGTTTACTTCTCATGTCACAGTGAGAAAATTAACTTCGCTCTGGTGTTAGAAATGCATAACTACTAGGGGGGAGAACAACATCAAAAGTCACCGTGAATTGTATGATTCTGAAAGGGAGATTAGAAAAAAAGGACTCACAATAGAAAAAATTGAAAAGAAAATAAAGAAACCCCTCCATCTAGCATTAACGTATTAAAGGAAACAATAATGCACATTCTTAACCATACTCGGATACAGATTTACTTTGCAGTTTTCCATATAACTATACGCACATTCACACCATGTTTCTTTAAAATAAGTGAAAAGTAAAGAATGCAGCTGACAAAGGAAGGTTCTTTATGTTCAAACTGTACTGGAGAAATTAGTCAAGGGCAATTCCTTCATGTGAAAATATGATTTCTAACACTGTCAAGGTCGATAAGACCTTAGGGAGTAAATGCTAACCATACAAATCAAAGATGCCTAGAGGCGGTTTTGAAGATGAGTGGCAAGGCTTTAATAGTTTTTAAAAGCCTGTTAATAATCCAAATGAACAAGTAATGATAGAAGAAGAGAAAAAAACCTGTTTATGAAAGGAACAAACCACTGTTAGATGTCTTTCCCTCCATGGATTTGATTGCTCAAGCCCAAAATCATACACTCCTCTCCCACATTTCTTTTTTGTCCCACAATTCCTGTCATTATAGCCACTTAAACCAGAGAAAGCAGTGGCACTTAATCAGGCTGCGTAAGGAGAGCTCAGATGGTTCACAAGGTTTTCACTTGACTGCCTGAGCCTACCCTGCTATTTGTCCTGTGATAAAGTCCCAACCTACACTTACAGTAGGAGCATATTCACAGAAGCAAGTACCTGATTCTTTCTCCAGTCCTAAAAATTGATAGAGACACCACTAGTCTGAATGACTCCAGGCTGCCAAATTAGTTTGGTCGTAAAAATATTTTACTAGAAAGACAACTTTAGTGACCAAAGTACTTTTACAGGAACATTTCACCTTTCCCAAGGTGACTAAACTGAAATTATCTGAAAATAGCATAAATTACTAACAAGATGAGTTTGTTTCAGAGTCAGACCCTCCAAAACCTAAACAAAGATGAATTCAGAATAGAGCTGGCAATTAGAATTCGCTGTGTATTTATTAACTTATATTAATAATTAATATTTAATATTTATAAATTATTATAAATTATTTAGTAGTAGGTTTTTTAATCTTCCTGTATTGTGCTATTATTTCACATTTTAGAAAACAAAATCCATGATAACATCCTAATTTTACTGTTGAGGAGATTCAAAACATTATTTTTTTTTATGTTGCTTCTGTGTAGGTAAACTGTGAAGATGCCATAATCCCTTTCATCACAAACTCTCACTTCATGTTCCTATGAAAAATTCACATGGCTCTTCCAATCTACTTCTCTTTTTTGGTCAATGCTTTTTAATAGCTCTGCTATTTTGGTGTCAGAAAAAAAAAAAAAAAGGTTGACTAGATATGCAGATACTCCTGGTTTAGGGGTAGGATAATTAATCCAGCATATTTAAAACCTCAGCATGAGCAAGCAGCAAGAGTCAGAATAACAAGAAAATGAGGATGCTTTGGAGAGCAAATGAAAGTATATACTTATGGACCAGTTGAATAGAGGGAGAAGACTGTAACCCAAAGTCATGCAGCCAACTTGTGTTGGAAAAGGGTGCAGGACGAAAAGAAGGAAGGCAAAGAGAGGAGTCATCAGCCAAACATGCAAAACTATTGCATTTTACTTAACACAGATATGTCTTCAGGCAGAAACTGGGTAGAAATTGAGCAGATGACTGTAGAGTGTGTACATCTGAGAGGCAGGACGGCAAGTCTCATTGTTAATCTTGATATCAGAGACTGGTGTTACTGCATGAATTCTTCCTATCTTTTTGGTGTTTTAATCTTCTGATCTTTCTCCATTTTCATTCACTTCCTCGCTTCCTTGGTCTCTGGGCCACTCTAGGGTCAGAAATTTGAGAATTTGATTCAAATTTCCCAAAAGGTGAAAGAATATTTGATCACACGTAAGCATAGTTTTATCAGCAAAGATGGCAGTCATCAAAAACTAAGTGCCATAGCTCCCTACTTTTCTTTTCCTACATAGGCGTGCACTGATTCCACTCCTATAAGACAATGTATGGACCTTAAAGAAGAGGAGGTTTTCACAGTCTTTTCACTCTAGAGACAGTAAAGTGTTGGGTAAACTGCATGGAAACTGCAGATGGAAAATACAGTGAGACCCCATTACACTTACTACCATCAGTAGTTATCCTGGCAAATACCTTGGTGAAGAACATATGGAAAGCCCAGTGTCACAGCTGACCAAGACTTCTTGGGGGTCTCGAAACTAGACCTGTGCACAGCTGACTCCTCACATAAAATTTCTCTCTCCCTCCTTTCCTCACTGCAGAGAAGGAAAAGAAGCTAAAACATGAGCCCTCTTCTTGAGATGAGTTGGTAAAGATCAAACACTATTAGCACGAGGTTTCCAGTGAAATTTTGCCAGAGGACAAAGGGCTGTATGGGCCAAGACAAACCAGAAGCTCTACAAGAGGAGAAGGACTGTGTTTGTTGGCTGAGTTTGGGAATCGGTTGAAGCCAGACTACAAAGCCAACAGCAGCTGTTTCTAAAAAAGAAATTTTTTTTGTGAATCTCAGCACAGCATGCAAGTAATTTGTTATGGACTTGAACTGAAGAAGCTAAGTGTGTAGTATTTTGGAACCAAAATCCAGAAAATATAGTATTTCAGGTTAGGAGACTGTTTACATTCCATTTTCTGGCTTGGTCACAGCACTCTTGTATCCTGAAATATTTAACTTAAACGTGCAGGTATTGCTTCACATGCATTTCTTTGGCTTTTTTCAATGCATACAAACATGTTCACAGTATTTTAGAACTACCACCAGACTTCACTACCAGCAACATCAGTTTCTGTTTTTTTTGTTTATTAGAGTGCAATGAAGACTTCTGCCCATGGATGCACCTGGAGTTTGCCGAAATGTTTTAACTAGTATTCCCAATATAGTCTCATAAAACTGATCAGCTGCTCTAAGACAAAAATGAAACTGCTCACTGCCAGCACACACCATTTTGAAAGGTAGAAAGAGTGAAGTTGTACAGACTATAGATTATGTAAAAGTAACTCATAACCTATTAACAGGAACAATAACATTCTTACTTGAGCCCCTCTGTAGCTGTTAGGGTTGACTATTGTGGTTTCCCTCAAACCCTCTCCTCTAATCTCTCATATCCACAGTTTTGTTAGGCTTTCGCATGGGGCATGCAGGGAACACATAATTCTAACCTCCACATACAGGTTAGAGGCCTATACGGGCATCTTCTCTGGGGACATTTTCAATCCTGCACAAATTCCTCAGCATAGTTGCATTAACCCACCTTCCAAACAGCTGACAAAATCATCATCATCATCATCATCTTGAATGTAGCAACAGCTGAGTGTTAAATGACGTGGCCCTAAACACAGATTTGATTGCCCAAAGAGACAGGCAGAAAGACAGGTATTTTCAAAGGATATTTATCATTACAGTAGCTGATCTGAAGTGTTTCAGAGTTACTTTAGGAAAAATTTAGGACTAACACATGGAAAAAGAACCAGAAAAAAATTGTAATAGCCTGTACCTTCTTTTCTTATTTAAGACCAAAGCGTCATGAAATATTTTATATAAATAGGTAGGGGTAATAAAACCCAAGGGTCATAACCAATTAAAATGTACATTACTTTAAGAGAGAAGAGATAGATCAATTAAGGCGACATTTCAGCTCATCTATGTTAATTTACATTAGCTGAGGATCTGTCCCTAAATATTAAAGCAGAAGTCTTGAGACTTTTTTTTTTCAAATTCTAGACTTTAAAGATACTTTGCAATTCAATGGTATAGGGTAAGAGAAACTACTGCATGCTGCTTCTGGGTGATAACACAGCTGTCATCTGCACCAAAATCACTACACAATTGTTTTGGTTCTAAAAAAGACATAGTGAAGAATAACTACCTAACTATATGTGCAAAGGCAATTTTAACTAAATAAAATAGAATTTATTTTGGGCACGATTAGTAACACATGTCCCTTGTCCTATGAAAATGTGCCAGGAAATTTTAATTAACTGCAAGTATCCAAGGTTGCCATTTAGCACATCATCTGAAAGACGAATTTATTGGGCCCACACTTAACTACCACGTAACCTGTATTACGGTTTACAAGATCGAATGATTTTGTTTTACATGACGGTTATTGAGCCTAATGCTACTCACAGGTATGCCAGTGAAAAATTTGGAACAAGTCCATTAAAGTCAATGGTTCTATAAAATCAGAGTAAAATTAGACTCAGGCCCACCATACAGTTTAATAATAATTAGTATTACAAACTAGGCCAGTTTCTGCTTTTCCAATTGACAGCAAGTGGAACCAAGCACCAGATACCACATACTTCTAAGACAAAAGATGTCTACATTAAGCCTTGGCCCTTCCATGGAGACCCAGGCTCACACACCTTGTCTGACATAACACACAATGTGCCAAGGCTACCGCAGGCATGTATATTCCCTAGCACTTTGGAAGACCCCCTTATGAAAATGCAGAAGAAAAGTGAGGAATTAAGAAAGGGAATTTTTATTATAATACCTCCAAATCACTTAAGAAAAGCAGATTCTTTCCATTAACATTTAAAGTTTTGAGCCACTTTCTCTTATATGGTTTGAGCTTACCTTTCATGTGAGTTCAAGGTTTTCCACAGCTTTAGATCAGATGGGATTTGTTTTCTGTTTCCTGACAAGGTTATCATTTTATACAAAACAGCTTTTCTCCTAGTATGGACTTCTGCTTTTTTACTGTTTCTTCAAATTCAGAAGCTTCAGAGCTTCCTGGGGACAGCAGTACAGATGCAGGCTTTATGAAGTGGGTCTGTTTCTGGGGTGCTTTCAAACGGATGTCCTAACTTGCAGTCTTTACTTCTCTGTAGTAGAACATCCTTGTAGGGTTTCCTGAAATGGAGAATCACAACTTACACCCTCAAGGAAAAAAAGGGCAGGTGATTAGCATGTGCTGTAGTACAAAATGACAAACGTTGTCCACTGTTGACAACCAGTTTTCATGATCTCCGAATTCCAAACAATGAGCACACAATAAGTAGTAGTCAGGTGCTCTGTCTGGTCGGAACTTTCTTTTCATGTCAATCGTTAAAATTATCTTTTTCTGTAATTTATTTAATACTCAAGTCAGAAGCCTAAACATGTAAGAGGATTGTAAAGATAATACCAAGTGAAGTTTAAATTCAGGATCTGGTGAAGGTATGCTCTAACAGTATAAGCTAGCAGGTGGGGGTTTGTGGTTGTTGTTTTCAGCTGTTGTTCTGAAAATAGTGATTTTAATACATACTCAATTTAGAAGCTTTTGCACAGAACTAGATATTGTTACATATATATATATATATATTTGCAACTAGATATATATTCATATAGGTATGAATAACTGTTATTCATAATCTGTCCTGTGCATATTGAGCCAAGCATAGGTCACTGCACAAACCACTGTACTTAAGTGCAGCTGTGGGCTAGAGACAGTGAGAGTAGGATGGAAGTAGAAAGGAAATAAGATGCTGCATCAAGATAGAAACACAGGCATTTGCTCCCCTGCTTAAAACATTAGCTGAATTATTATTACACTGTTGGGAAATTCACATTCTGAAGCGAACAAACACAAGCCAGTGACTCTTCTCCTCTACCTTCTATTGTTGGTCTTGCATTACCAAATACTGCTCACTGTTTGAGCTTTTAGATTGTAAACTGTTGCAAACCAACAGCTTTACAAGGATCACATGTATATTAAAAAGTGTTTCCTTCCCAAGCCCACTGACCACCAGCTTACTTGAAAAAGTATGTTTCTATCTATTACAGCACGCGTACAGGTTGATAGCTTTCAAATGATCCCATTTATATTAGAACATAGTAATGTGATATTCTATTATTTCATTGAAAATAAAACGTATTGAGACATTTCACATTGGTTTTCATTTTCCTTCTGTTTCAATATTCTTTTAACTTTGATTTGTGCCATATAACAACTAAAAGTTATCTAAAATAATTGTGGCGTATTACTTCCATTACGTTAAAGATGATCTGTGTTTATAAAACTAGATTGTTTTATGAATAAAATACATTGAGAAAATATAGCTGTCTCAACAGCAATTTTGTCAGTTAAAAATACAGTGATATAGCTTGAATTTCTACACTTCAGTACATCTCACGAGGGAGTGAAATGCTTATTAGATGGTAGCATGCATTATTCTCCAAATCTTTTAAGTATTTGATTATTGCCTGGCTAATAATAGGTGCTTCTTCAGTCAAAGAACAGACTAGAGAAGATAGTGTAAATTGTAGCATGCAATTGTTCAATAACTGCCATTGAAAATGTTTAGCTACTACTGTATGACAATCTTCCTCTGATGTCTGTAGCCACTGTTTCATGTAACAGCAATTAAAGCTGTGGGAATCAGGAAAAAAACATCCAGAGAACAATCCCATCCCATTAATTTTTAAGTGCATAGAATACTCCAGAGGACATGCAAGCCCACCTGGGGCCAGTGAAAAGAAATCACACCAGTCACTGATTTACTGGGGGCAGGAGATGGGTGGTGAAAAGGCTGTGAACCTCCCAGGTCCATAGCACTGCCTAACACAGCTCATTCCCTGTCCTTCCTTCTGCTGCTTCACCGGGGCCACCACAGTAACCACAGAGAGACACGTTTTGTCTGCATCCTACATTGAACACACACAGAACTGCATCTGCATTGAATCCAGAAGGGACCAAGTAGGCTGCTAACCAAAAATTCTGAGGCTGTGTTATCGAGAAGGATCTTGAGAGCACGGTATGCTGAAACAGAGCAGTGAGGGGTTTCTGAGCCAACCACAAGCGGACCAGCACGTTGCAGACACAAGTAGACTGGAAAACTGAAAGCTGCCTGGAAAACAGCAAGATATGAAGGAACTGAAGCAAACGTTACTCTTGCAGTCTGATGATTTTATCTTTCAGCATATTCGGAGATAACCTTCAAGGGAAAGATAAACGGACAGCCTCACTTTTGAACTGAAAAATATGTGACTCATCTCTTAGCCTCCAAAGATTTTAATGAAGTGATTGGAGACGGACCTATGTAACATAAATAGGAAGCATTGCAACTACTCTTCTTCCTCTTTAGTATCAGCAAGTACCTCAGAGCTAGACTGGAAGCACCACTAGCTGGTCTCAGTGACAAAGACTATGCAGGGTATTGTGGAACATAAGAAAATGTATGCCTTGACTTTGATGAGTGCCAGCTCACCGGTCTGCCTCGCTCAAGCCATCCTGCGCCATTGCTTCCTACCCCCAATCACTGCGGGCAATTCTGCAATAAGCCGATTGTGTTACCCAACCCTTTAACACTTAAAGAAGCCTTTTTATCCAGCAACAATGTAACAGGGAAGGTGCCAACAGATCCAAATGGGCTTTCGAATGATTTATTCATCCTAGGCTTCTAAGCCCCCTTTCCTCAGTATTAATGCTAAGATTAATGTGTCCCATCAGTGCGCTGCCAACAGGAACTTTAATAAAAGCAAGAACAACTAGTTGGCTCAGCTTTCTTTCTACTTAAGGTTAGGACATCATAAAAACAGTAGTCTACAAAGGCTTTCCCTTTAATTTACTTATGACTTTACAAAAGGAAAGTAATTTCATTTAATTTAATGAAAACACACAGATTAGTGGAACATAAATACATCACTGCCTGAAGTAATTCATTAGCCAGTTTTTTAAAAGAATAAATGTAATATATTTGCATATTTTTAGATGGTGCATATGCATCTTTAAACCTTTCCAAAACGTAGTGTTGACAGATGCATTTGAGCACAACCAAAATACAACATGTACTATACTTAGGAAGGATGCCACGTTCATAACAATGAGTTAAATCCATAGATTAAGTGAGAGATGGGATGTATCTACAAAATAACATTAAAGATTTTGTTAGATGTGAAAGAATACTTGTTTGTATAAGTACTGTAAAACCTGGGTCGCTTGCAAGTCCGTTTATCCACATCTATTGCTGTGGACAATACAAGTGTACCATGTTGACGGTCTTGGCACTGCGGACGCTTGCCCTTTATTTCACATATGCCATTAAAGTCTTCAACTGCCAATGAATCACAACCAGCTGGGCTAGATTTTGTCCAGAATGACCTTGTGCTTAAGAACTCCTTCTCTTCGCTATCCCTTGTACTACATAGTTTTTCCACCACAGATCCTCAAGTCTCCAATTTCAAAATTCAAACCCATCAAAGAATGTCCTGAAAAGTTTGAAGAATACACCTATTGGACCCCATTTGAAAATATAACCAAGAAAAAAACAACCCAAAAACTCTATGCCCAGAGTTGCTAAGAAAGTTTAGTGACATTCTAACAAACCGCAGTGTGACAAAATCACTTGAATGGCCTGTGAATGATACTGCAGACCGTATATTGCATATTTGAATGCATAAAGTGTATCCATTTGACATGTAACTGCAAAGCTGCCTAAGCTGTTTAAAAGTAAGCTTTCAAATTCATTCCTGATCACATTGCTGTACTACAAAATGTACCCATTTCTATCTGAGAGATGTTTTAAGTTCTTTTTCATATGGTCACCAGTCTTCCTGCCTTCTTTTGTGGAAAAAGTATGTATGCATGCTTGCATACTTCTCTTTTATTTCTTCCCATCCCCTGTACCAATTGTTCACCTAGATGAGGCAAAGAAACTGCAGAATTGCTGGGTGGTGGTGATGGGTGAGTGGAGCAGAAACTCCATTTCCCCCTAAAAGGCAGAGGTCGCTCAACTGAAAGAACAGAGAGGCCTTTTATTCCCATAAAGAAAAGAAGAGGAAAAAGCTGCTCACAGTGAAGATGAAAAATATTGTATTTGAATCCTGGGAAGAACTTGTTCTTCCTACACTGGAGAATAGTCTATTCACAGCACAATTCAAACAGCCTTTAGCTTTTCAAATTTCTGCAATTGACAAAAAGGATAATTCACATCTTTTTATGTTTATTTTTGTTTTTAGAAATTTTTAGAAATTATTTTATTATCACAGTATTTGTGTCAGACTAAGACATTTCATGTTACTCCATTCAAATGAGGAAGTTAAAATTTCTTAATCATCTCAGGCACTTATGTTTGAAACTTCACCTATTTGGCTGTTATTGCAACAATAATATAGTGTAGGCTTTGATTTATTGCCTCAGATTTTTAATGATTACTTGCATACTCCTACAAAAGTAGGACTTGCAACTGGCAAGAAATAAACCCTGGGAACATAACTTATATCTGAAGGTCTAAATGGCTATATAAAACTGACAAATACTTCACCAAACCATAATAACATAGTATGCAGTGAACCCCACCTTTTCATTTTTTGAAATGTTTTACAGTCCTTTTGAAAATTCTCAAATGTTTTCTAAAAATACATGAAACGTAATCCTTGAATTGCCAATGATTTTTAATTACAAATGGCAAATGCTTCCAGAGAAAGAATTTTGTACAATATTGGTTAGTGACATAAAGTGTTATACTTCTAGTGTTTTATTAGATGCATTATGTAAATCAGTCAATAATGTAGAAATTGAGAACTCTAAAAGGTAAAAATTACATTTAGCCCAGAAAAGTTTCAAGTAAAGGTGATTATATACTTTCTTTAATCAAAGGACACATGCAGTATCAGGTGACCTATCTAATCTAATCATAGAGGTGCAGATTTGGTCAGAAATATTTATATTTAAAACCAGAGTTCTTTTGTTTATGCTCTGCTTAGTGAATACCAACAAAATGAAAATTCAGAACATTACAGTCAGGACAAAAATTTCCTGCATTCAGGTTGTCAAGAATTCATGTTAAGCTGTACCCCATGTTAAGCTTTTTACTAATTGTATTAATGAATAGTGGCAGATATATACTATTTCTGAGATCAACTTGACAATTATATGAAATTTAATTAAGAAGTATGATTTTTTCTGTTGTAAGAAGTTGGAAAGAAAGGTAGACCCACTGAGCCCAAGTAGAATGATCGATCCAGTTTCTGCACTGAACTTGGAAAGAACTCATCAGATAAATGGCTTGAGAAGACAACCTACCTCTAAATTTTATTTTACCAGCTGAAACTACAACCAACGATTTCTTGTAAAATTCCATGCTCATTTGTATTTGAAGTCTGGTCTTTTCTAATGAAAGGTTAATGGCCTGCCTCTACCTTCCTGTATTAAGCTGTTATCTGCTAGAAGTTATTACGCTCTGTTGGGAGGAAAAAAAAATGCCATCCACAAGTCCTATTTTATTTCCATACCATCTTCACTTCTCCATTTTACCATGACTGTTGTTTTTTGCCCATTTGTATATTCTATCTCATGCTGCCTTTGAACAGCAACCGAAAACAATTTGTCCCAGTTGAATACCCTAGATTTTGAGAAAGTCTGACTACGGATCCAAAGGTTCGTAATGGTCTGAAACAAATCACCACTGTAAAACTCCTGAAGTATGCAACAATCCAGGCTGAGATTCCTTACAGTGTGAGTCTACTTGATCTTGAGAGTTCAGAACAGAATGTGGTTGGCACCGATAGGATTATTTCACTTTTGGAGAGCAGATCATGCAGGCATCTACCCAGGATAAGAGGGAGCCCTAAAAATATGCTTTTCTGAACTAGTTAAACCATCTCTAATTAATTGTGATGGTTTCAGCTAAAAATTTCCAGATGAGCTGTTCAAGCTGGACTCAACACTGAACAATCATTGTGTTACTGAAATACTCAAGTGTATTCCAAGTCCTAACTTTTTGATTCAATGAAAATACCAAAGAATGAGCAGCATATGTTATCTCAATCCAGGAGATTTATAAAACTCAGATATCTTGTGATTATGTTGCTACTTTAGCAGGATAAAAATCCCTTTTCACCCCCTTCACTTTTGTTAAATTCCCCCCTAGCTGTGTCTTAAAAATGTCAAACATACTTTACTGTTTCCAAATAAACACATCATTTTTGGCAGAATTAGTAGACAAGAAAGGTAGGGGCACTGTTGTTATAGGAGTTCATATAAAAAGCAAATTTTAATGTTTCAAAATTTAAGGCTTTCCTAAAGTTTTAAAATACATCCTCCCTGACTCCATCTGTATTATTGTCAAAAGCATTATGAAGTGTCCCTTTGGAAAAGTAAATCTGATTAATTAGCATCAGTCTCCATTGTAGAATTCAACAGCTATATAAACAGTCATAGACTTTTCTTAACAAGTATTCTATTATTGTTTTCAACATTGTTAAAATCTAAAATGATTTAATTGTCCAACCATTGAGTTCTGTGCATTGTTTGCAAAGTTTGTGAAGTGAAAAGAATTTTTCTTAGTGTTCTAGAATGATCCTGAAACACGCTCTTTCTTCATAATTGCTCTAACACAGTATATAAAAGCAGGATCACTTTTAAGTAGCAATTCTGCATACAAAGGGAAAGAAAGCAGAAAAACTGGAGACAACTGAGAATGTGAAAGTACCAGAAAACAGTTTCCACTGCAGTACTCTGTTTCAATAGAAAGCTTGTGTCATGTGTGATATTGAGATAAAAAATGCTGCTTTCATAGCTGTCTAGTAAGAATAGGGTGATTTCAGCTGCAGTTCTCCAGCAAAAACGGATCACTACACGGTAACGGTGCTTGGATATTGGCTCTGTCATGGCAGTTTAGCTTTTCTGCAAGAGGCCAAGTAGTGCATGGAGACCACTGCCCACAGAAACTCCCACATCTCACAGGAATTACTGCTTTAAAGGCGCTCCTGTCCCATATCCTTGCTGATGTCAGTTCACAGGCAAATAAAGCAGGGCTCCAGCCCTCCAACAGCAGCAAGACAAACTCTCAGGAAAGGGATTCACATCACCAGCTCCTCCTGGTGCCAGCTGACTATGGGCCAGTGAGGAGTAGCTTGTATTGCCTGCACTGCACCAGCTTAATGCTGAAATCACAAAGGCTTCAGTTTTTAGCTCCAGCAAAGTAACCTTTCTGTAATATTCACTTCCTACAAACAATTTCAGAAGTCCCCTGGGGTACTCTGCACAAATTCAGCTAACACATATTCCACTGAAAATTAAGGGAGCAAAAATCGGTGTTTTCTTTCATATTAATATACAGAAATTCTTCACCTGTGAATTGTAAATGTAAATATAAATCAGGGGAAAAAATCCAAAACCTTCCAATGTTTACTTGCTTGTAACACAAAAAGCAGGATTTCAGCTTTCACCAGAGCAACAGTAAATAATACGGCCATCTTTAATTTGACCTCCAGTATCTGACCAACCTTGATTTATCCACAGACAAAACCAAGCATCTCTAATTTGCTAACCAATCACTGCAATTCTTTTCTTACCAACCAATAATTCTGCCATCTCTAATTTACCAATAAATAATTCTGCAGTCTCAAATTTACTAACCGATAATGTGACCAATTTGCTGACCAATGATTGTGTCAACTGGTAATATTGCCCCTAGCAAACAGTAATTTGCCAAGCAATATTTGGACCTTTTCCCCCTCTAGCAATAAAGAACTTTAGTGGCCTTTGATTCAGTATCTACTCCATTGCTCTGAAAGTGCTTCACGTGGATAGTTTTTTACAAAGTATTTGCTTTCTGTGGGAATATTTGTTTACATTGACTGCTTAGAAATTGCACAGGTCGCTTTTACATGTCTGTGAACTGGAATATTGTTTTCCCTTTTAGCAGTATTAACATTTGAGGGAAACCTATTTTTTCTGTTTAGCAGTGTTCCTCAGCATATTGCTAACTCCTCTGTTAGTACTGTTGTCATCATGCTGGGATTTGGCGGCAATTCCACAGCGCTTGGACTGCGTGCATTGGTAAAGCAGTGACACCGCCAGCCAGCTCTGTCACCCTGCTGACCTTACCACCCAAGTTGATCCTGTCTGGGCAGATTTGAGCAGAAAGAGTTCATATATAAAGCCATGTGATTGATTTGTTTTTTCTAATTTCTATGTCGCTTGGCTTGAGTGAAAAACAGGTCTTGAATTATTGGTTTCTTTAAACAATAATAATAGCATTTTGAAGTCATGTAGTAACTTCTGCAATCAATTTTACCTCCAAGAAATGTTACCAGTTTTGTGTAATTTTATTAGTTCATATTAAAGCCATTAGCTAACACAACATTAGCTCAGTGAGCAACCCCTCTAACGTCCATTTTATAGGGAAAGTCTACAGAGAATAAGGGCATAGCAAGAGTGACCATCAGTGCTGAAATTAGGAAAGAATTTCCAAGCTCCAAGCTGCTGGCTTCAACAGCTAGAGAAAATAAAATATCTAAAGGCTGCGGGCAAAATCACTGCAAAATTATACAACAGAATATTTACAAAGAGAAAGACTGTGAGTTTGGGTAGAACTCTATGCAAAAGACAATAACTGCACCAGCTTTTCATATATTTTTCCTTGTAAACGACTTCTTAATACATTTTACTGATTAATTTATTACACATTCCAGGAAAGTATTCAAAGAAGCATTAATTCCAAAACAGAACAAATTTTTGAGATTTCTAACTTTTATAAGAAATAAAAACCACTTGCATTCTAAATAAATCAAAAAATATGAATTGATTCTGTTAAAATTTCATCCCGGACGTAGCAGTCTGGAATCACATTCTAAAACTGCATTGCAGGCCCCCTTTATCTTTTTCTTTCCCATCCTGTGGGGTAACAGCCTAAGCAGTACTGTTGCTTCTCACTTTTTTTTTTTCTTCCTGAAGTCTCCTGGGATTCTTGAAAGAAGAGGCAGAAATGCCATTCTGGGTGGCTGTTCCTTTAGAGGAGGTTGTGAATAGGGAAAGTTAGCCAGGAAGGAGAAGGAGCTAGCCAAGAGGGCAGGAATTCCCAGAAGCCCAGGGGTTTGGTATGTTTAATGTTCTCTTGGCACTGGAGGAACAAGCATAATAAAACTGAAGCTGTACTAAAGCTTATTTCCTGAACCTAGTTATATGACAAAAGTAAAATCTAAAAACTTACTATCTAACTTTTAAGGATAATCTGATGCTACCAATCAGTAGCATTTCTTGCAAAGAGTTCAAATAGCCATAACATTGGGTTTTTTCCATAAAAATATTTGTTTTGCAATCTTGGGCTTGTTAAGCTTTCAGTGAGAAACGTTTCATTAGCCAATATCAGAAAGATTAACTTGAATGCAAAATGCAGTACTGTTTATCTGGTGAGCATGAAAAGTAGGTGTGACATGATAAAGGCACGAAGAATGCGTGTGCGTGCATCTCTTCCTCATATAAAGTGGAAGCACAAGCAGGAGATGGAGATCACTGAGGCCTAACATGAATGAAAGATAATGGTGTAGGACAAGACACAATAACACATGAAAGCAGAATTTTACAGAACTAGCAGAGGGACAAGATGGTCTGTCAACAGTGCAAGTGACAGTAAAGAGGAATATGTCTACACCTTGAAAGAGGAAACAGAAGTTCCTAGATGTGTGTAGGTGCCTGTGTTTCTCTCTTCAAAAGTGGGCATGAAAGGAAAAAAACTCATCCATTCAGGAGCTCCTAAGTTTGTTTTACAGTATGCATATGAGTATACATGCAGAAGGTTACAGAGAATAGTATGAAGAGAAGCATCAAAGGAAAAACCAGATAAAAAGCATATAAGCATATGCATATAGTATTAGTATAACGTTTTACACCAGGGAAAGCATGAGGATTGATGCAGGTGGGAAGATGGTTTTGCCTTGTCTGGTTAAATTTTCTACATTAGAGTACTATTGATTTTCCTAAGTATATAGGATACTGTATATACCCCATTCTGCTACCCTTACACAGGTTAATTCTTTTATCCATTTCAAACGCGGTCAATCAATAACAGTGATCAGGTAGGTTGTGAAATTGCCTGGAAAACACATCCACAAAGTAAACCCAATACATTGGCCTGTCTATGTGACTTAAAGCTTAGCACAGCATTGAAAATCACTAATGGAACACTGTGCAGTTTGTTCATGCTACGAGCAGTCAAGAATCATGCATAATGTAATAGTGCATCTGCTAACAGCAGCTCACACAAGCTAATTTAATCTTGTTTTAAACTAGGCACAAGGAATTAATCTTTAAAGCTGCTCCTGTGATTCTCTTTGGCCCTTAAAATATCGAGGGTCTTTCCACCTCCCCATTTACAATACTGTAAAGGGATGCATTTCAGTTATCATCATGTATTTACACTTCATCTACATTAGCTGGAAAATGGATGCAACTCCATAATTTATCAGTCTTAAAAAGCATGTTGCTGGCCCAGTCCAGAAGCTGTGTTTTGTGTTGTCACATCTGAAACTGGTATTAAGTCTCAGGTTCTACTGTGGAAGTAAAATTCCCTAAATAATTAATACCTGAAAAGAAAGAAATAACTTTTTTTTTCCCCTCAAGTTTAGTTCGGCAGTATTAGTTACATGAGACTGTATCACAGTTATTCCTGGTGTAGAAGTTACCTTTAATATTATTATTATTGTCTTAATTACTTGTGTTGCTACAGTGTTACTGTGTTTGGTACTGTGCAAACCACTCAGAAAGACAGTCTTCTCCCCAAATAACTTATCCTTCAAGTATAAAAAAGATACAGAAAGATTGCAGAGTACAACAGGAAAAAAATGAAAACAATACTGATTACAAAGACAAGAAATAAAATATTCATATATACAGTAAACTTGACTTTGGCTAGATTTCAAGTTGGGAGCTTGATTGTGAATTTTTGGACCTGTAGCCAAAGAGAAATTTTACTAGGGCTTTGAAAGACAATAATTTTCATGGTAAGCTCCTTGTAACCGTAAGGAAGCCTGACAGAAGAAAAATGCTTATAGGAAAAAGTAACAAGTGGGAGGTAGAGACCGGTCACTCATCACTCATCAAGACTGCTGAGGCATATGATGTCTTGATGTTGAGAGGAGAATGATAGATAACGAGAAAGGATACAGCAAACATGAAACCAAGTATTTTACTATAAATGTGATGGAGCTGATGGAATCAAAACAAGGGAAGAGGAAAAGAAATACTCTAGTAAACAGGTTTTGCAAAAGTTTTCTGGCCATGTGCATGTGAAACAATACTGCATTTCCAGCAAAGTTTAATATGCAATTAGCAACAGAGGATGAGAATCCAGAAGAGTTGATGCTGCAGACAGGACAGGACAGGACAGGACAGACTGTCTTTCAGAAATGGTTTTCCAAAATAATCAACAAGACCAAGACATAGCCTAGACATCAAATATTGGGCTAAGGGATGGTGACAGTAAGTGACAGGACCAGGATGTTGGACACTGCATTCAACAACAGATATGCTGATAAGAATTTTGATTCTTGTAAACAGCTGTGAGTAGAAGTTTAAAGCTCTGTTTTAACTGAGACACATTGAACATCCATGGAGAAACACTAGATAGTGATAGGCCAGTATTATGCTTCAAAGAAGGAGAAGTAAACTTGTGAGGTTTCTGACTAGGGATATTTGTCAAGTTTGTTCATGCAATCTCTATCTCTAACATACAGAAAGAATAGCAAAGTGAGAGCAGAGGATACACACATGAAGATGAAGAGCTAGTGCAACCTCTCTGCTCATTGTAAGGGTATTGGACCAGGTGACCTTTAAAGACGCCTTCTAACCCAAACTATTCTGATACTATAAGGACCAGACTCATTGGAATCAAACGATTAAACTTGGAATTGATTGAGAGGAGAACATAATCAGAAACTAGTTCAACAAATTTAGAGCAGAGACAGAGAAGGAATACAATGAGTAGAAGTGCTAGAAAAGGGGTGAAAACCATTTTTTAGACAGACAAAGTTAAACTGTGTTTGTATGATGAAGGGTTAATTCAGTCTAGAGATACATGAGAAAGAGATGGCCAGAACAATGACAAGTACAAAAAGGTCACCAGATGGGGATGAAGTTAGAGGAAATGGACTGAAATAGAGAAAAGAAAGAATTGTCATGCACTGTGAGACAGGAGGAGGAAAAATTTTCAGGAAGGAGAGGGAAAGGAAGCAGGAAAGGCAAAAGGGTGGTTTCAGTTTTTCTTGAGAAAATATGAAGTTCAGCAGGATTTTGACTAGTGAGTGAGTACTAAAAACATAAAGGTGACCTGTGCTATTGGCATAGGCTCTGAATAAAATGCAGAACAAGAAGAAATACATTAAGAAAGCCATGTCCTTTAATTTCTGGTAAAATCTGATATTGATCTGTAGGTAAGCATGCTAGAAAGCAGCAAACATGACAGAACTTGCTTGTTTACTCAGGTCTAGAATGAAGGATAACACTGTGCTTTTGTGGCACATCGGACTTGTAAGCATAGCAAAGTTCAGTCCACGCCAACCTTCCACAATTTTCAATTTCAATTTTAGATTAAAGCCAGCCTTCCAAACGCAGTTGGAACCCTCAGGTTTTATTCTGCACCCTGAGAAATGCAAATATTCCCCAGATATTCTGGGAAACTATAAATTGAAGTCCTCTGAAGCCTGTTTAAGACCACTTCAGAGGTTGCTGAAGTGTTGCAGTTGCGGCATGCACGAAGGACTCTTCATAAAATACCTCTGCTTAAGTTTTAAATATAAATAAGCCTCATGAGATTCAAACCTAAGTATCTCCCACTCTGATTTATAATAAACGTTTAAGGGACAAATAAGAAAAAACAGAGAGTCTGATATGGACAATCTTCACACAGATACAAACTAAGAATCAGAGAAAGAGTTCTCTAAACCCATTCAGACTACTTCTTGTTAACATGCATAATAATACATCTTCAAACAGTTCCTGAATACTTGGACATGGCTCTGACCTTAAAAATGCACAATCCAAAGACAGTCAAGTAGTCAAAGAATCGGAAAAAGAATAACAACAATAAAATTATACAATTTATACTTGTCGACTTAATTCACAATAAGCACAGCACATCTTTAAAAAGGACTTAAATGTCAACAGGGTGTTATGAATGAAAGAACAGAGTAAACATCCATTATGTTACAAAGTATGTGAAAAACTGCATGGAAAATAGAAATCAGGTTTGATTTAAGATTATGAACCCATAAATTCACTTGTACTTCTTACATGTTAGGCCTGTCTCATACAGTACTTACTATTATTTCTAAAGGAAAAAAAACCTCTAACATCCTGTATAGTCATTAGAATTTACTGGTTCCCTGTGTTTCCAGAAAATACTTTGTTGACTCCATTCTCATTTATAATTAATTTTAAGCTCCTTTCTGTTTAAATGCATCTTAGTAAATAATTTGAGCAATAAAACCTCTTTCTGTATGTACACACATGCACACACAAATGATATATAATACACACATCCAAAAATGCTTACCGTGCCTTTTCTCTCAGATATTTCATGTATTTTACACATTATACATATAATTCTAATACAAGATATTCAGTATAAACAAACACTTGAAAATAACATTTAGCAGAATTTCCTTTAAAATTAGACTTGAGGCTGTGAATGAGGCCTGAGCTGCAAAGCCTTTTCACAGCCATAAAAGGAAAGTTTAAGTAAACAATACACTGTTTTTATTTAAAAAAAAAAAAAAAGAAAAAAAGAAAAAAAAAAGAAAAATCACCCCATGCCAAGCCCAGTCAAAATGCATTATTAGGGTGTCCAGAAAATTATAGCTTGTGTCCATTAGTCCTTTCAGGGTTAATATTGATGCAGATATTATTTCTATCCACGGTACCATTTATTTGAAATATTATGACTGGGAGTAGCTGCAGCAGTGAATCAAATCAATTGATAGAGCAGTTAGCCCCGCAGTCAAGGCTGCCTTTACACCGTGCAGCGAGCATGAAATATTATGGAGATTGTTCTTTAAAGTGATCACTTTATCATCATTTGTCTGCAGCCCAGGCTATTCCTTCCTGCCTCGCTTCCCTGTTGGGTTAGAGCTGTCATAACTCAATCAGCCGTATAATGCTGTTCATAGCACCTCCGTAGCAGGTATTGAACCTGTCAAGGGCCACTGAGGGAATTATACTTATCCATTTTGACAGCTAGCAACACCAGTCTGATATTTATGTCAGTTTATATATGTATGATATGTATTTCTTAAATGTAATTAGAAGCCTGTTTGTGTGTGATATATCTGAATTGCCCAGAGCTCCCCATGATTAAGACATTGATTTCTAACCTTTTGCATTACTGGAGAAGGGAATATGACAAGCTCCATCACTCAGGGGTTGCAGCTAACCTCTTCTGTCTATATACATCATATGAAATTGTCACTATTGTTTATCTGTCCAGCAAAGTTGACTACAAAGCAACTGTTATTTTAGTTCACTAAATAAACTAAAAGACTGTAAAACAAACCATCATCCCTGTCCCTCCAGAGCCCTTGCATAGCTTTGCAGCTATGTTACTTGGACTAAGGTTGCAAAAGCAGACCCTACTCTGCAAGCTAAGTGAAGATCACCATCATGTTTGCTATATCGCTTGTTCTCATAGGTATCTAGAGCACACTATTTGGATTTCAAAGTGACATTTTTGTATATATCCTACATGTCAAGCAATAGAAAATATACTGTATTTCCGTTAAAAGGAAATACAGACAAACATGAACAAACAAACAAAAAGTCCCCCCAAACCCAACCACCTCTTCATGTTTATTAATTTATTTTGTTATGGTTTCCGAATGAGATGGTTACACAAAATAGTTTATGTATGATAACCCTCTTGACTTTTTCTGTTTTGATGTCCTACTGGTTTGAGATCATATTATCCAAACCATTCTTCCTCTCATTGCAGAATTAATGCTGAAGCAATTTGTTATTTTGTTGTTGTGGCTTTTTTTTTTTTTAAGTTCCTAAAATATTTAGGTTAGGATTTCAGGATTCTAATTTGGACAGTTCAGTTTCTCTGGCTCACAGGGCATAATCTGTATTGACCTTTATCTCTGAAAATTCATACTTCTATTCTTACCGGTTAAAAAAAAGTGTGTTTGTTTTTTAACTGTGCGTTCAGGTTTTACCTCCATTTCTCTCAAAAAAACCCTGATCTTTGGGCTAAAAAGTTTCAGATTTCGATAGATTTCAAAAAAGCATCTGCATTAGATTATGCTTTGAAAAATCCTCTCTATAGCTCTGGGTTTACAATACAGGATTCTAAGGAAATGCCAAAGCATTATTTTAGAGGATCAGAATTTTCCATGTCTTTAGATTCAACAACATAGGTGGACAGTTTAAGCTGTCACCTGTCATCAACAGAAATCCCCATTTGACGATGCCTTGAAGCTTGCTGAGATCAGAGATTAGGGTAAAGTGTATGATCCTATTTCTGTTTTTTTAAACAAATAAGAGATGAATCCAAGAAAAACAAGAAGCCTGAAAACACTGCTTACAAACAGATGCTAATTTTTGAAAGTATAACTACCTCCTGGAAAAATTCCCATTGCAACCTTAACATTACATTAAGTGCATTTTGTTTTGAGATTCATGTGCTTACATGAAATAGAATCTCAGTGAAACACAGAAACAGCAATAAAAAGGTGCAAAGGACCCATCCACATCTCTAGACATATATTTGTGACAGTTCCCTAGAAAATAATCTAGAAAATACTTACTCCACCAGTCTCCCACAGAAAACCTGTTTCTTTTCTCATAGAAACAAAAAGATACCAAAAGCTACAGTCTGTCATAGAAAAGCACAAGCATTCAAGCTAAATATCATTCAGATGTCATTGTTGCAACCTTCTCTTAATAAAATCCAAAGACCTCTGTAATCCAAAGATCTATGATGAGAGCTATGTGGTTTAATTCATATGCTTCCAATGTAATTCCTCCAGATTGTTTAATTTATAATGAAAATGGAAACATATAATTTCATTTTCTGGGTTACAGCATGATGTGCCTGTAGCTGATGACTTTTATGTAGCTAGGAAAAAAAACAACAAAAAAAAGAGAAAATAATTTCTCTTACCTCTGTGAAATAAGAGGGCTGTTTAAAATGCACTTTCTTTCTGATTTGTCACATAAAACCATGATAGAGCAGAATAAAATAAGGTGGGCGTACCAAGGAAAGCAAGCAAAATTAGTAATATCTAGTAACAAATTAGTTCTTGAATCTAAAGCACTAAACATTAATTGGAATAAATCTGAAACGCTTGTTCGTAACTTTTGTTAAGCTACCTCCACCATCCTAGGTAAGGATTCTGCCATTAGAAAACAGCTGGATCAGTCAAGGGTATAATCCCACAAGTTGTATCCGGCTGCACTAGCATGAGAGACAAATATTTACACAGCCTATAGTGCTAAACGATACTGACCTCAGTGACCATATGGGACAGTCCGTACAATTACTATCAGCTGCCCCCAAAATATCTCCAGTGTATTAAGATGTACTTTCCTACACATTTCATTATGCCGGTTCCACTTTAAAATGCATTTTTCATAGAAGTAGATGATCTAAGATGTAGCTATAAGGAAAACAACAAAACTCACTGATAGTAAATGGCAAATGATCTTTCTTACATTCTCATAAATAAAAGACTCAAAGAGGGGACCTTTCAATTACTTTTGTTTTAAAGAGACTTTTCCAAAAAGGGCTCCAGCTTGTGACCATTCAAACTAATTATCCCAGTCCTGCCATGTAAAGGTAAGGATGTGACAAACTTGAGAGTTATGGTTTACTTTCTGGATGCTGAAAAACTTTCTTCTTCCTCCCAAAACATTCCAAGGTGATTATAAATGCATTTTTTATATAGCTATTGGAATCGAGATTCCTTCAGTTTTTTAACACTGGGACACTTCAACAGTACACAGAAAAAACTCATAAGGGAGAAAAAGGAAGAATTACCTAACACATATAACACAAAATTTTATTTTTAACATATCTAAATCACATCTCATAATTTCTGATGACTTTCATTTCACCAGCTATGCAATTAACACCTCCATGGAGAAAATAGGAGCAGAGAAATAACAAATTGTCTCAGCTGGAAATGGCCTTAACACTAGTGGTAACTAAAAGCACTGCCTCTTCTTCAGTACCAGTGACCAA
Organism: Falco naumanni; assembly: GCF_017639655.2. Classification (NCBI taxonomy): domain Eukaryota; kingdom Metazoa; phylum Chordata; class Aves; order Falconiformes; family Falconidae; genus Falco; species Falco naumanni. The sequence goes on from NC_054068.1 coordinate 16,664,007, forward strand.
GGCTCCCATTTCACATCCTCACAGGTACAGCTCACCGCAGCAGAGTGCCCCTTTAGCACCATCAAAAGCTGATGCAGAGCACAGAGTCCCCAGCAATGAATCCCCTGTGTTAATTCCATGCTTTGCATGGAAGTTCGGACAATTTCAGTGTCATGTTATTCAACTGCCATTATTTACTGTGTTGCATGTAATATTTATGATGCATTTTGTATCTTTAAAGTACTGTACAAAGATAATAAATGAAAATATGGTAAGAATTACAATTTCCATTTGTACAAGGAAAGAGTGGCAACTGAATTAATGGCACGAGTAAGAGAAAAATTCTGATTCCCTGCCCTGAATTTTGCCTTAATTTAGTCTTAATAAAAAGTTTTCGTGGGCAACACCTATAGCCTACTTTCACACAAGCTGAACTTTATTATGGTGCCTCAACACAGATACCTAGTTGAAATACACTTGGGGATCCCTTCATCTCCCCAGTTGCTGCTACAAAGCAGCAGTCTTATAGCCTACTGACATATAGATTTCTTGGATAATATAAGACATTTCAAGGGCTCCAGACATCTACAGTTAGGCAACTGAATCAAACCCTCTATGTCAGTATTTTGTATCACAGTATTAAATTCCTGAATGTGCTGAATATAGCAGTACCGCTGTAATGACAGACCCAAGCCAGTACTGATTAGCCAAACCCTTTGAATCTTAGATATGCAAGAGCAGATGTAAGAAATCTTATTCAAAATCCAGAAAAACCCAAACTGTACCTTCTGTTTACTACTCATTATCATTTATGGATCGCAGCATTTTCATTCCAAAAAAACAAATAAATGTTGAGTGTTCTTTCTAAATGTAAAAATCTCATTCCAAATTTTTATATAAATCTGTTGCAAGAAAACCTAATTAAAAAAAAAATGCTCTGCACAACCATGAAAACTTTCTTATGCTAGAATTGCACCCAAGATTTAGATCTTAACTCAAGAGATCAGACCTTGTTATTAGCAAAAGTCAGTAAATTACAGACTTAAACATTGGGAATGGTGGGTACCACAGCAAATATATGCCAGCATGTGCTTGAAGAGCAGCTGCACCTGATAGATCGAGGTTCAGGAACTGAGAAAAAAGCTTTTGCTGTCTCAGAAAGAGAAGCCTGGCTGCAAGGGCTGAGAGTCCTCCTGCTTCCGACCAGCACAGAAGGAAAGGGGTGAGGATATCAAAGAGGGTGCAGGAGCAAGTAGGACTTAGCAGGAGGCAGGCACAGTTTCTAGGTGGAGGGGGCCAGGAAGGCAGCTTCCAAGAAGCTATCTACTCATCCTCCATGCTGACACGCCTCAGGCAGCAGCCTTTTGCGCAGGGAGAGTGTACTTCAGAAAGCAGATGTGCCTGCAGTTCAGCAAAAATCAGGGTGGTTTGCCGAGACAAACTATAAGCAAAAGAATGGTGAAGCAGCGGGGTAGGATGTAGGGAAAGGTGTACAGTACAGACAGGCATGGAAGAAAAGTCAAAACACTGTGAAACTCATGTTAAACTTTGGCATTTAGGTTACTGACTCATCTGCTCTATCTGAACTCTGCAAATACCCCAAGAGATTTCAAATCTCAAAAAAAATAAATTCAAATTTAAAACAAAAGGGACTTTTTTTTTTTTTTTTTTTTTTTTTTATACAGCATACAGAGATTGCAGAACTTCTTTTGCAAATGGAGAGGAGGAGGGTCCATAACTACTAGGACCAAGAGGTGTTTCTGCACATCAGCTGCAGGGTTACTCTGGCACTGCACGCTTAACAGCTGCAGGGTTGCAAAGAGTAAAACTCTTGGCAAAATGAAAAATTCTGCATTCTACTAATGCCATGCAAATTAATTTTCCATAACGTCTGGCAACTTTTTTGGGATACAATAAATCCAAATCAATAAAACATGAACACCACAGACATTCTAGTAACGTAATACCTTAGGTATCCACTAATTAATATCTAATTATAAAGAAACACCTATGGAAATATACTTAAGCTGTTACCAATACCACTTATGCAATATTCATGAATATTTTAAGGGCATTTATAACTGTGTACTACTACTCTCCTCCTCTTTTAGCAGTTCCCCGTTCCTACAGCTCTTTATGAATAAGTGGCTTACTCTAATGGCACTCTTTTATTTTGCCATTCTGAGGACATCTTTATTCAGAAAATAAATCAGTGAAATCCTTATATTGAGACATTGATGAAACTAGATGAGTGTTTCGAGATGTGCCCAACTCAGCCCACACTGAAAAAGGAAAAGGAACCACATGCAAAATTTTGATTCCCATTCAGATTTTGAACTACCAAAGCCTGACGTTCCTTGGCTCACAGTTTTCTCAGTAATGCACAGAGTACAAGATGATGACTCAGATATTTCTGATTCTGCCACAGATCTGCTGAGTGGACTAGAGCTAGGTTCTGCATCTGGATAGAATGGTAATGATACAAATATTCTTTGTAAAACATTCACAGATCTTCCTGTGAAAAAAACAATAACACTATTGTGATCTGTTTTTAGCGTAAACTAGGATACATCATATAACAAATGATCTTTCATTACTTCAAATTCTCTACTGAATAAAGTTGTTTATTCCGTTTTGTCTCCAACAACCTGGTGTAGGCATGTGAGGAAAGATAGGGAAAGAGAGGGGGAGAGAGAGAGAGAATATGGACTGGTACTTTGGAGCAACCAAAGTCATCACTGGCTAAAAAAGCTTTGGGCCATGCTTACTAGACCTGCTTTCAATAAACAGGCAGTGCCCTCCCTGCACCTCCACCGACACTGTACATTAGAGGCAAAATTTAAAAATAAATTCAGCTGCTGCTCTTGAGAGCTTGTCAAAACAAAAGCTACTGACATCCTGATCTTTAGCATGAGGATGGACCTGCAGTACCTAACCATAAATGACATTAGAAACAAATACAGTTATACCTGCTAAACCGCTGCAGCTCATCTCTGTCACCCTTCTCTTCCACATTCTAGGGGATGGAAAGTGAACCTAGTTACGTAAAAACCATTCTGACATGTCTGAATTAATTCTTGCCATACCATTTGTTTTACACAGCACAAGCAACAATCAGCCAACAAAATAGAAAAAAGAGATAATTCATCACGATCACCTTCAAAATCTGTTCTCACAACCTTCCTCCCTACACTGGTTCTTAAGTACCTCTCAAATTAAAAGTATTAAGTTTCGCAAAGTCTGATCCTGTAGCCACATGGCATTCAGAAGGGTACAGAGTAACTGTCCAAGACTGGTAACACACTCAGGGACACTCTCTCATGACAATATGACGTGTGGCTTTCATAGCTTAGTCAGAACCCTGCAGTAACAGCTGCAGAAAATAGGTGAAATATTAGAGCTATTTCTGCTATCACAAAAAGCATCAGACTGTTAAATGCCAATCTGCCATTTCAAAAAGTGTTGCTATGGGAGAGTGTGAGCAAAAGAACAGGGCTTTTTGCTGCGGCTCTGGGATTCACTCTTATATTTGTCTGTCTGCTGATCTCTGAGCTACTCTGCCTCCCACTGTGTCTGATATCAGGAGTGCCAGAGTGGCTGAGAGATCAATGGAGCAGCTGAGGGAGCCAGCTGGCAGGGGAAAGGAGCAATGGATTGTGAGGGATAAAGAAATAAAGTGGAAAAGAAAAAAGATCTGTTGAATTAAACAGTAATGAGGAAGGGACAGAGGAACTCACTAGCCCTTTTAGAAGGGCCACGTTAAGTCCTCCACAAAACCCAGGACCCTCTGGAGCATTCTAATCAGTTTAATGATGCAGATCCCCCTTCCACCGCCTGCATGAGCTGAGCTGGTTTTTTGTCTTTATCAAAGGATGGCTTTTCTAACAATGATATCATTCACAATGCATACATTTCTAGAGTTGAGGCAGCACTGATCTGCTGAGATGATCATGGTCACAAAACACTTACTGCTCTACTACAGAGCAGTCTGACATGAACCTCAATTTTGGAAAGAGAATCTCAGATGTCTTAAGGAGAAGCAAAGTTTGCAGAGAAGAGGAACATATTTTACTAGACCAACTGCTGTATTTGGGGAAAAATGGATAAGCTTTCAGGCATGTAAGAATATCTTCACACTTTAAGCAGAAGCAGCAAACTTGAGGATAAATATAGACTGGAAACAGTGCCTGTGATTTAACTTATTTTAATCTATTAGGCAATTTGAGAGAAACAGCTTGTTAAAATATACAGAGGGGGATGCCAACAAGGAAGAGACCGGTAGGGGAATTGGGTTCTGTCGGACCAATATAAAAGACAGGTAAGATCATAGTTATGGAAGGCTGAGGAATAAAGAAAAGACAGGTTATGCAGAAAATGTTGATGCACCAGAATATACTGATGCGCATTTCATATTCTAAATTCTGTATACTGAGTATACTCTCATTGTGCCTGTTCAGAAGTTCATAGAAGAGCTGAACATTCACGTGCCCACATTTACATCCTGCAGCCGTCTGGCTTGAAGACAGACAACTTTCAACACGTACATCCATTCTGGGAAGGGAAGACAGATGTGGGCATCCAGGCCTGACAAAAATGCAGCGGCTCTACCCTCTGTAACCTCTATTGATTCAACTAGCCCAAAAGTACCGCTTTGATACCTAATGATCCTGTAAAACAGTGTGGTTCTGTGGCTGTAACTACACAGTTGCTAGTTTACTTAGGCACATAACCCACGTCCATTAGTCAGTGTGAATGATCCTTGCTGCCAAAAAGTGATCATAGGAATTCCTTGAGTCTTCCCTACTGTTGGCACTTTTAATGAAGGTGGGTAATATGAGGAACAAAGACTTCTTGCGCTGGCACACGCATCTGTTCTTGCATTCCCTTTACATTAAGAAAAGGAAAGGAAATCAACTGTCCTATCATAGGCATCTGCTGAGGTGCATAGTTTTACAGAATTGGAGCCACCAAAATTTCCATGACTCCATTGCTATCATTGCTAGAAATCTAATGACTGATAGATGGCATGAAAAAGAAGAGCCTCAATGAGACATACCTTTCTAGAATAAACTGGGATGGAGACACTGAGACAGGGAAGAGTTTATTACCATGAAAACCTTTGTTGAAAAAACAATGTGCAGATGGGAGTGATAGTGTTCATTATTGGAAAAGACAGATGAACTAAAAAGAACACAAACTTTATTTCTGTGATTTACAATTAATTTTTTTGTTTAAGAAAGCCTGATATGCATGGGGACAGCTATGATAAAACAACCAGACGGCATTGTCACCAGGAGCTTTATGCAGCTGATCAGTCAACATATTTCCAAACAATCAAAAGCATACACAGTTTAAAAATATATGCATTAGTAGTTTGGATTTCTGTAAAGTATAATACTTAAGGAATATGAAGGAACAACAAATGGAAGCAGAATTTAAATGAAGCAGTTATAGATTTGGTATGCAATGTGAGGTGACAGGCATTCCTACTAATATGCATAACATAGTTGAAAAAGCATGGCAGGCTGCTTCAGGCTCTCTACTGCTAAGTAGAGTAATACGGTAAATAACCTCTGTATAAACACATATAACCCAAAAAGAAACATAATGCCCATGTACAACACAAGTGAAGGAAACACCTATATTCATCTGCACTGTTTCTCAGAATACTAAAGGCAAGGAAAACATCCAGGTTCCTATAAAGCCTAAATAACTGGAACTGAATATGGTCTTTTCTTCCTTGTAAATTATAAGCAAAGCTTATCAAAATGGTCACAAAAATGTCTACATTTAATATACTATCAGTTTGTTGACAAATGCAGTAAAACTGACTTTCTTCTTGCTTGAGTTGCACTAGTGATCATCTCCATTGTTCTTGCATCTCAAGATGTGTTTAATATTCCAGCAGAATACAACCTCAATTGTCTCAGGAGAGGTATTAGTGGAAATCCACATGCAGAACATGAAGGCATAAGGATTCAGACTTGATGCGAACAGAAACATGAAAAGAAGTTGTTCCTCTTAGCCACAGGTTTGTAGCTTCCTATATGGAACCTAGAAGGTATTTCACAGACCTCTGCCCTAGACAGCACTTTTCCTCGATTTTCAGTGCTTCCTTTCTAGAGGCTCATCAGTGATCTATGAGCCATGGGTTTGAACTGTTTCATTGACCTAGTTCATCCCTGTGCTTCAAGAGCATTCCTATGTATGTTCTTGGTAGGATACCACAGAGGGGGTAGGACAAAAGCAAATTTTGCCCAGTCTCCAGGCAAGGAAGTACAATAGCCACTGAAGGGACAAAGGACGGCAAGTCTAGAACAGCTAGAACAGCCCTAGCTGAACTGCCCTCTAAGCTTATTGTTTTGGGTAATTCAGGAAGTGGCGGCCCGAGGTTAAAGGCAGCAAAGGATAGCTGGAGGAGAGTGCCCTTCCTTCAACAGTATTCCAAACAACAGGAATTTAAGCACCATTGCCATGGTATTGCCACTTTAAAAAAACATTTACAAATCCTCACAAAATACTTTCCATGGGCTGAAATTATCTGCCCTACGTGTCTTGATTTTTACATGAGAATTACAGACACAAACATACAAATTTCATTGCTCTTCTGACAGCTGTTTGGAGGCCTTTATGACACAGAACCCTGGAAGCTTTACTTCAAGGGCTCACAAGCTATTTGGAAGGATGTTGCTACACATGACATCTGGATTCTTCTCTGCCTTTTTATCAGCCAGCTAATTTACCTAATAGTACAGTGAAATAATTTCTTTGTTGACAAAGATACCACATGAATATCATCCAGCTTTTCCCACTAGATATGACAGCCATGGAGAGAGAAATTTTCTTCTCTGCCTGCCACCAGAATACCTTTAAATAGACATCTGTGCCTCAGCTTCCCTATCCGTGCAGGGCAAAGGAATATTTGTTTCTCAGATTTTCCATCTGACAGCAGGAAATATGTAACAGATTCAGCTCAGTTTCATTTTACATTTTTGGGTTCATTTGATCTCAAAGCTCAAAAATATGCAAAGCCACATGACATTTAATTTGGAATATGGTGTATAAAAGAAAGACTTCACAATACTCAATAGCAAAGTGATGCCAAGCAATTGTTTGTAATGAAGAAATAATAATGGTACACTACAGCTTTGCTCACTCTGAAAACAACAAAGAATGGCCACTGGCTTGCAAAATGGTGCTACCAGAAAAGTCAGTCTAATTTGCTAGGTCAGAAGAAGTGGGTGATTTTGAAACTCCTGCCTCCCTTGGTACCTAAGGAAAGAGATTAGAATGGGGAAAAACTGCAAAACAATGGCTGAAATATATGAGACCTCAGAACAGCACAAACTTCATTAATGAAAAAATCTGGATCTTCACTGTTCTCTTCTGGGAGAATTAATCAGATGTTGCAGTTTCAGATTTATGGATTGCCGTGAAAATGGGTAATCTGAGGGGAAAGCCTCATAAAAACTTAACAGCAACACAGAGATAATCTGTGGGCTCACAGTGGCCATGTCAGGGCTAATTGAAATGTTTAAGAGCAGCACAGCCTATTCCAGGCTCCCTGCAATACATGCTGAAGACACGAATATAGACCATCTCTTTGTCTTGACTGGACATATTTTATCACTCTGTATCATGAGACTGTCACCCCAGACTTCTAATTGCTCAAACCTTTAGACACAGGGCACCTAATAATTGCAGTACCATGGCCAGCCTAATAATAAAGATAATTTACAGTTCAAAAGCAAAGGGTAATTTGTAATATGAATTGCTTTTTGTGTCCCTAAGCTCATTTCAGGACTTGAGGATCCATGCAGGAATAGCTACAGCCTTTTGCCTGAGTGTGTGACTTACTGCGCTGGTTTATTTAGCCATTTTGTTCCAGAGAAACACAGAAGCCAGTGGATTTAGGGGAAATCAATGGGGTGTTCAGCATCAAGCAGACCAAAAATTGTGTCTTTATGATTTCCTCTTGTACAAGGATATCCTCTGCCCAAATACAAGATTTTAACTTTGTATAATATTTATACTAGCGTTACTGAAGTATACAAGACCAAATGGAAGTTTAAAACACGTTCATAATTAGAACAGTATCAAAGTGACGGAGCGATTGTTGCATTGTATTTATGCAGAAAAACAGGAGTTAGTGAAAGCAAAACAGGTAACTGTTTGAAGTAGAGGATCAAGGATTCTTGTCTTTATCGACACCAGGAAGAAACCCAAGTGCCTGAGGAAATTTTATCATTTTCTCCTGTTAGCTGCACATTCCACACAACTTCCACATGCAGGTCCTTTCTAAGCAGTCTCCTCATGCTGCTCTGCCCCCTCCAGCGGGCTGCAGGGTAGACCCACCAAGACCCTCAAGTCAGTGTCCTGCTCTTCCTGTGGAAGAAATTTCTCTTCCACAGCACCAGGCTCCTATTACACAACCACATTTTTTCTTTGCCTTTTTATAGTTCTCTCAGTTTTAGACACAGAGCCCATGCCACAGCGTTAGACCACTCCTGACTGCCTTGCCACCCACATTGCAAGCATTACAAGAACAAAGCCTCTGTTACTGTAAAGCTTTAAGCCATGACAGTTTTAAAGAAAGTCACAGTGCACTCTGTGTAGGAGAAGGATCTCTTTACTCCTCAGTGAGAGCTTGGTTTTGGAAAAGACAAAGAGCAATTAGAATGCACATGTTTTCCTCACGATGGCACAGCTCTGGAGATGATAACCAAAGGCACAGGAAGTCTGTCTCACCAACCAGTTTAGCCTCTTGTAACTTTTTTGCCATTTGCTTGGCATGTCTGATTGCTCTGAATGTATCAAATATACCCATTCATCTTGCAATAGTAAATGGGTCTTAAAAATCTTGTTGACAATCTTACCACCAAGCCCATGTGCAATTTAAATTATTAGAAAAAGAAAAAAGGAGAAAAAAAAAAGGGGGGGGGAGACCACAAGAAAGAAATAAAATGTTAACAGGGACCTTCCAAATGTGGTCACAGTGACAGGATGGCACTGGAATCTGGGTTTGTTTTAAGCCTACATTGTTTAAAACCAGCAGGGGGCCAAAATGATGATGGCATCATACTGGATGAAGGGAGGAACCTGAATTGAACTCTCAAGCCAAATTCTAATCTCAGATTTCAGTTTCTGTATTCTTCATTAAGAAACTCCCATGGACATTGATGGGGCTCCAGCATGAAGATGACTATGCGAGCATAGCATGATGATCAAAATCTGCTGTATGGGCACCACACATGGAAACACTATCCACAATTTTTCTCACCAGACGTCAAACATCTTGAGAGCACAAGTAAAGGAAAGCAACATTCATAAAATCAAAACCACAAATAATTAAATATTTAGTTTTCTAATCAAGTCAAGTTGTGTGTAAGCCCTTAAACAGCATTTACAAGCATTTGATTTGTTTTCTCCATTGACTATATAAGAGTACTCGTGGGCTCACAAATCAGAACTTCTTGTTTGATTTGTTTTAACATGCTTGCCATGTCAGGTGGTTTTTCCTTATTTCTTTCTGTTCCTTTAGAATCTTGTAAACCAGGTCAATTTATTGAAATGTCAACTTTTATAAATATTCTTATCCAGCCAAGCCTCTAACTTAACACATGCTATAATTACAGCACAGCCATTTATCGAAAATAACTGAAAGTGGGATAGCCCTTCTTAGTCACATTGAGAAATATCTTACTCCTTGAGTCAACATTTTTATTTCAGTTAATTTACTTTTGGAATTCACTCTGGAAAATGTATTAGCAGTTGCAGAATCTGTCCCAAAACTTACTGCTTTTTCAATTAAGTCTCAATCTTTTAAACGGGCATTAAATATCTCTGGGATTGAACATTTTCTGTTGTATTACTGAAACTTCTGCTTTGCCAAAATAAGGGTGGTCAGCTATAAGGTCACAGAGACAGAAGTAAATACAGCAGTACTTTTTAGATGGCAATTAAAAAGAAAAAAAATAAGGGGGGGGGAGGGGGAGGGGGCAAAGTAAAGCCTCTAGAGAAAGGCTACATCTTCCTAGGATTAGAGGCAACTTTAAATTAATCTCATCATTTATTTTCCAAGGTCTGCAGGCTCTTGGAAAAATGACATCTGAAGATAAAACGGTGAGCAAGACATCAACACAGAAATGCAATCCTAGACAGCAGTGAGAAACAAGAAGAAGAAGTAGACAATACAAAAAAACGCCAAACCTATACCAGAAGAAACAAGTGTATATATTAGCAAGTTAAAGCAACATTTGAGTCCTTTCTACTGTAGCAGCATAGCTATTTGATACATGTAGTTTCAGTGTGGAACAATTTGCCCAGCATAGGAAAGTACTGAACTCTCTGCCTATTCTGGAACAAGAGATTTGTTTCAAAGATACCCTGACTCAATCAAGATAAAGATCAACTAGCATTTCATTTGAGGGAGTTCGAAACAGAATACACATTGCCCTACTTGACTTCCCTGTACCAAGACCATAGATCAGTTACTATCTCCCACTCTCACCCTCCCCATTCCTGCCTGTAATATTTGTGTTTGGAAAGACACATTGAAAGTGATTTGCTTACACAGCAATGTACAAAATTTCCAGTTGTCCATGTGCAATAAGGTAGCTTGGGAATACACTCCACTTCCTTTTATTCACATCATCATTATTGGCACTTTGAAACTGGAAAAGGACAAAAACAAATCAGCTATCAATATGAAGTATCTATGGCAAAGTTCTAGGCAAGCTGGCTTTTTTTTTTGTTTAAAATTAGGGGACTGCCTGATACATGACTGTATTTGAAGTCAAACCAAGCTACTAAACCAAATCTTTTTTCTTCTTGCCAGCAGACTCCCACAAATAACTATACATAGAAACTGGTAACTGGCCTATATTTTGGTTTGTAATGGAAATCCAGGTAATGCAAGTACTTTCCAATGATTAACATTTATCCTCTGTCTTTGTTTTGCCAAATATAAATATAATGTAAATCAAACAGGTCAAATCAAAGCTTCTTATTCTAAAGTATTTGTGGTACACACAAAAAAAAAAAACCAACACAAAAACCCCCACCAAAACAAACAAAAAAAACCCCCAAAAAAACCCAAAAAACAACCAAACCAAACCCAGAAACAAAAACAGGAAAAAAAAAAAACAAACCAAAATCAACCACCAAAACTCAAAAATCACCACAACAGAAAACCAAACCAACCTAAAATGAGGAAACACAAACGGGATGTCCAGAACCTATGTTACTCCTTATGTACAAGATAAATATGAATATTTCAAATACAGCAATTGAAATTGCTGGCCTAAACATTAGCAATATCTTCTACTGTACAAAATCAGATGTGTTTTGCAAAAAGAATGTCTTGCTTTTTCTCATTTGGAAAGTGAATGTCCTGGATATCGGAACTAACAGCTGCATAACTGAAAGGATAGTGTCTCTTAAACAGACAAAGCATATGAATTCTCTGCATTACCATGGGAAATACATTATATGTAGATAGGTAGACAAGTAGATACAGAGTTTGAAAAGGGCTTTCTTATAGGCACATGCTCTGAGGAAGAACAGCAAATGCTTTTGAAAATTTTGACACTTCAGAGAACATAAATTATTTTGTTAAGAGGCCACTGGGGCTTAAAAAAAAAAATACTCAAGAGTTGCCACAGTTTAGAGAAGACCTAGACCTTCACATTCTTGCTATAATTGTTAGGATGCGCTGCAGAAATTTTACCTGGTTATCTATTCATGTCACAAATGGGTATAGAATATATTTCCTTTCAGAACCACAATTCTTCTTAAATACCTGGTCAGGTGCTACAGAAACCTACAGAAGAACACACTGTTCTAGCCAGAGATGTTCATCACCAAAATGCATGCAGTTTCTTCTAAATAAAGAGCACTGGTCTTTATTTCTAAAGCTTAGGTCCGTATTTATGGCCCAATCTTATGACAGCAGTCAAAAGTCACAACATGATAAAAATGACACGGCACAGGAGCACAAAGAAGTCTCATGTGAAAGGGAAAGCCAGCAGATATGGAACTTTCACTTGCTCGGGTTCACATATTACATAAAAGTTATAAAGCACAGGCTACTGCACTGTGGTGCCGAAGTGCAAAGTTGAGTGCAGATTAGGAAAGGTATGTTTGAGATACTCTTAATGGCTGCTTTTGCTGAACATTATAATCTTTTAATGTTATGAATAATTATAAATTAATAATAATTATATAATAAAATACATTAAAATATGAAATATGTAATGTTATTAATATTATCATATTGTAATATTAGGAATAACTATTGAGAAAGTTATAAATGTATTACTGCAGATCAGCTGGTAGGCAGACTGCAGAAGAGGTGTCTAATGCATAGTTTTATCCTTTTAACACAACAATTTTGTTTTATGTATATTACAAAAAAATCATGGAATCTGTGCTTTGAGTTTTATGTCAACATGGGGAAACTAAAACAAAACATGGAAATGTAGAATCTTTATCAAATGACCCTTTTTAAATTATTTTAATGTGTGTACTCCCACATCAGTTTTCTTCTATTCTCTGTCTTTTTTTTCTGGCCTCTCAGATTTAAGATGATGATTGGTTAATTCCTGAGAGAAGGGGGTGGTTCTTCAAGCACAAGGAACAGCTGGAAAGACAGATGTCATCTACGTTACCATTTTGTTGCTGAGGAATAATAAAACAAGATGGCAATTTCCACTGAATAGAAATTTTAAAGTTAATTCCAGCTGTGACCATGTGATCAGTATTTACTGCATTTGGCCCTTCAGCCAAGCACATCTGGTAAAAATATTTCAGAGGTGTGGGGAGAAAGGAGGCAATTTGTGTGGAGATTATGTTTTATTTTGGCATGCATAATAGTTTGTTTTTCTGATGGAATTTTTTAAAAAGGTTTGTGGGCAGATGATAGATGGCAAGAACATGAAAATAAGAATGAGCACAGGGTAGGCACAGATAGGAATGAAATGACAGAGCAATCATGGAAGTCAAATTATCAGGGACTTATTTAAAATTATTATGAGTGTTTAAAAAAAATGTATGGACAGATTCCCTTAAAAATCTTTATGTTACACTGAGATAAAGCAAAAAGAAGTAGGCATAAAATTATTTAATATCTAGACAAAAAATGCTATTATAATTGTTTAAATAATAGTAAATACTACTGGCAAGTAATATATAGGTAAAAGTTATTAAGAATATTAACTACATATTAATGAAAGACATAGGAACTACAGAACAAGGTCAGGTTTTTCACTTTACTATCTAAAGATACCTACATCATATGCAATTCCATATTCAGCCTTTCTTACAACCACACTAAACAAATCAACTCCCACTGACTTGCACACGCAGCTGTGCTGAACTGTCGACCCACATGTCCCATTCCCAGTACATCTATCAGATACAAATGGTTAGGAGACTGGGTCTCTTGTCCTGCACCTGGTAGCTTCAGAGACAAAACTGTGGTCTGGAGAAGCTCCTCTGATCTCTGCTATTCTTGCAGGACTGGTGACTACATGAGGTGCACATTGGTGCTTAACATTAGGCATTTAAGTCTAGCCATGTATTTATGTTTCTCAGAGAACAATTGTTTCAAAGTCTAACTTGCTTCTGCAAGGGAAGAAGGACTTTCTTGAAAGTTTTGTTAATGGGTGAGAATGTAAAGAACACAACTTCTACTCTTTCCACAAGCCAGGAGGCATGAAGTTAAAATGCGTGAATCCAGAAAACCTGCTCTATGGACATAAATACCTTTTCATGACTGTCTGCTCACGGCTAATCAAAGAACTGAGATGTTCCCACGTGCTTGGGATTTGTGCGATTCCCTCTTCACAAGTCCTCATTCACTTTCTGATACATAGCACACTAATAAGAGATCTTTTAAAGAGCTAAATCTATGACCCAAGCCTGGGCCGTGGCTCATTGCTTTAGAAGTGATCAATGTGAAAAAAACATCTGGAGCTAAGGAGTCAGTCATTCACTATATTAGAAAAAGTAGTTTCAAGCTACTTTGCCACAGTTAATTTTTACATCTGTGTATTATTGCGGAAAAACATATGATTCTCCAGCTGCTGATAGGCTGGTAAAGCTCAGCAAAGCCTAACTGCATTTTAAGCACTGCAATTTAGTGCAATTATTTGAAAATAAACAATCTGCTCTGTCAATTAAACATTATTTAGGTTACATTTTTGATATGTCACAAAACCAGGCTTCAGGGCTTCTTTTGTGAAACATTCCGTTGCTACCGTCTGTGTAACAAACAGCAAACAAACGGATCACACAAAGCTAGCCTTAAAAGGATTATAATCTCTCGGCTATCTAGAAGGTACACAGGAATTCCTGTTTGCCTGTATAACAGCGTTCAGTGACGGTAGCTAGTTATTGTTCCTTTCATTCTTTACAGGACCAGAGAGAAGCACAAGAAGCAGAACTTAAAACATTAGTAGAAGTTCTGCCAGGAAACCTCTCTAGAATTACATATAATTTTAGAGACTCAAACACACTTTATATTTGACTTTGTTTTGGTAAAATATCAAACAGCATGATGTTGTTAAAGGTGATTTTGTATATTACAAAACTGTTCTTAATGACAGTCACATCCCAGTGTTCTGCCTCCAACTATGTGAATTACTGATTTTCCCATTAATTGCCAGTCAACAAGAAATTAAAGGCACTTCTGTTTTCTTGGCAAAATAAAATAAAATTAAAAAAAAAAAACCAAAATGAAAACCAAAACAAAATCATGGATACTTGAAATCATTAACTCATGGGGTTTTTATGTTAACAAAGATATCTATAATTTAAAACTTAAAATTTGACTCTCTTTTTGTTGTTTCATAACTCTTGTTTTCAAATGGAAATGTGAAATGTGGAAATTATTCCATATCCTGCAGAAATTACAAGAAGTTTCAGTTGCACTTTTGGATTTTTCCTTTTGGTTCAACCTTCTAAAACTTTACATGGAATCTCAATATTTAAGTCAAGGTGAATTTTCAAGTATTTAGTCCACCAAAACCAGTTGTGGTGAATAAAATGTTCTTCTGAACTACTTCACAAAGTTCTATCTATGACGTACAGTATATCCAGAGCTTGCATGGCCAGATTTTCCACTGTTAGACTATATTTCAGAGATCAATTCCAATTTTGCAGATTGCCACTCTTACTTGTCCAAGGTGCTGTTCAGAAACCAGGCTATATATGCCATTTTGTCAGTCTAGACACATTATTTCTCTCAATGGAAATAGTATCTGCTATTTTAACTCACGTCTTCTAGGGCTTCTGAACTGTTTTCTATCCTTCATATATTCCTGGGAGGAATACAGGGAACTTGTTTGAGCAGCCAGGGATCATGCTAGGAAAGCTAAAGCCATGATAGAATTAAATCTGGCCAGGGACAGCAAGGGCAACAAGAAATGCTTCTATAGGTACATGGTGATAAAAGGAAGACTAAGAGAAATGTGGGTCATCTCTGGAAGGAAACAGGAGACCTGGTTACCTGGGATGTGGAGAAGGCTGAGGTACTCAATTACTTTTTTGCCTTAGTCTTCACTGACAAGTGCTCCAGCCACATCACCCAAGTCACAGGGTAAGGCAATGACTGAGACAATGAAGAACCTCCCACTGTAGAAAAAGATCAGGTTTGAAAACATCTAATGAACCTGAAGGTGCACAAGTCCATGAGACCTGATAAGATGCATCCATGGGTCCTGAGGAAACTGGTGGATGAAGTGGCTAAGCCACTATCTATTATATTTGATAGTCATGGCAGTCCGGTGAAGTTCCCATGGACTGGAAAAGGGGAAACATAATCCCCATTTTTAAAAAGGGAAAAAAAAGAAGACTTGGGGAACTATGGGCTGGTCAGTCTCACCTCTGTGAGAAGAAATTCTTCACTGTGATGGTGGTGAGACACTGGAAGAGGTTGCCCAGAGAAGCTGGGATGCCCCATCCCTTGAAGCATTCAAGGCCAGGTTTGCTGGGCCTTTGAGCGACCTGGTCTAATGGAAGGTGTCCCTGCCTATGGCGGGGGAGTGGAACTAGATGATCTTTAAGGTCCCTCCCAACCCAAACCATTCTATGATTTTATGATATGCAATGCAGGAAATATTTCATAAAAGCACCATGTCTTCCAACCAAAGGGTACAGTGAGACCAGAAAAATGCTGCAGTGAATGGAATGACCAAGACGACAATTGTTTACTTTTTGTATGAAACTTAATAGTTAATGGCAGTAGCTGCTGCCTCAAAATCTTGTAAAACAGGATTATAATCAGGAGCCTTTTTTTGAGTATGACTTTAATTTACTATATACAGGGGTACCATGGCTAATGATACTTTTAGAATTCAAATAAAAGCTGTGTTCTTAAATGTTAATACATTTCAGAGGTGAGGTGTTTTTATCAAAGAGAACTGAGGCAAATAGAAATAAAGGAGTTTGGATCGAACCTACACTGAAGGTCAAAGAACATATATGTAAAACTTGCATTTTCAGAAAACTAGCATTCAAACATGGACAGGACTGTCAATCTATAAATAATGCTATTAGTATATATGTAAAACAGAAGTTGTACCTGCGTGTACATTTAGAGAATCACAGGTAAAATTTATACTTACTTAGAACCTACAATTCCAGTGCAGCTCAGTGCACATCATCATCAGAGGTGGAAGAGACCAGCCTTGTTCAATGTAATCCGACAAGTCACTACCAGATATACAAGTGCATTCTAGGCCCCTGTGTCCAGGACCAGCACTCTCTCTCACGGGCCACATCACCACCTGGCAATTCTTTGCTGAAGTGCTTTTGTACAGATGTTCCCATGGCTGGAATGCTTGTTTTCTCCCCTTTTGTTCTGCCCTCCACAGCTTTGCATGGCATCTGAATACTGTGTGTCAAATTTTTCTCTCTTGTTTTTATTCATTCCAGATTGCACTGAGACACAGGACGGAAATGCAATCAGGAGATTCTGTTCTTCGATTTGAATAGGACAACTTTGGAAAACTTTACATCTTAAGACAGTCTGTGAGAAAGGAATGAAGCATTTGGGTCCCCCACTGCAGTACAAGATTTGGGATGGAAACTTAAGAAACTCTCCATACGTATGTAGAATTTTTATGCGAGGGTCAATTATGCTAGATACAGATTGCAAAGACAGAATTTAACTTCCCCTCCCAAATCCTCAGTCCGACTCTCAGTTGTGTGGTACAATCCTGTTTGCAAAGAATTAGTTCCATTCAGAGAGGTGGGCAGCCTAAAAATAAATGTGATTTTAGCAAGTGCACTGCACTCATGCTAGAGGATGCTCTGCAGTGCATCCCGCTTGCTAGAGCAAAGGCAAGAATCTCTTTGCAAATACTTGCAGATACTTGAAGAATGACACTTTAAAATATAGTTGTGTCTGGAATGAGTCCTAATGACTAATGGAACAAATGTTTTTAGTATTGCTATCAATGCAACCCATATACTATTTAGTATATCAAAGCACATGAGCCCTATTGGCAAAGTACCAACTTGGCTTCTCCTCAGTTAGTAGCGTTCTTTGGGTAAACTAAGTAGTAATAGGTTTCCCACCTATAAAAGTCAATATAAATTGATAGGAAGAGATTGTTTTTAATCTAGTTTCTTTGCTTCTTCTCCTGTTATTTATCCTGTTGCCACCAATTAAGGTGGCACCTACATCCAAAGGAATGTAATGTCAGACCTTATACTCTCAGTAAGTAGAACCTAAATATTGGCATCAATGACGTGATAGTTCAGTGTTGCTAGTGACACTCTTACAGCACTTTTAAATTCAGCACAACATCCTCATTTCACAGAAGCAATATCAATCATTAAAAGCTAATTCCCAGCCTGTCTCTGGTATGTCTTATATGTATAATGCAGAACAGTGGTGGAACTTGTATTTTCAAGTGTGGGGAGAGCCAGAGGGAACCTGAGGCCTTGATTCCCCTTAGCAGCAGCCAGCAAAACACTGGTATAGGATATTTTGAAGGTTATTAGAATGCTTTAAATACGCACTAACACACAAGGAACTTAGGTGGAATTGTAATTCCACCAAATACCAATCTGCATGCTTGCTGCAGCAAAATGTTGGTTAAAAATAGGACAGATAAGGTTCTACCCATGCCACCCTCTGTATCAACACCACTTTGCTGAAAATAGGGCAAGAATTAGACACAAGGAAAGTGGAATTGTTATCACCAACAGGAAATTACGTAAATATCACAAACAAGATCTTACTGAAGAGATGCCACAGACACAGCCATGGAACATAACTGCCACTTATCGAGACAGTGGCAAATAATTCAAAATTATTATGCATCGCTCAATCACTTTTCCCCTTTTTCCTCTGTCATTTAAGTAGCACGTAACTGTTAGGATATTGCTTTACAGTTAAGGAATTTAAACTCAGGAAACTCACACAAAGTCAGCTCATTTCAGTATCTCCAGCAATGCTGATGCAACAAGATCATTGCTAACATGTGTGGGAAAGGGTCACGATCACCCTGTCAGCTAATGCCTCCAGAACCAATTGTGGAAGTAACACTTACAATCCACTCATCCATGCATATCTGTGCAAAGAGCTACAGAATAGTCTTCCTTGTAAAACTTTGCCATGAAAAATAAATCTTTCTAGACTATAATATGCCAACTCTTATATTGGTTAATTGTTATTACTTTTTAGGGAATTCATCAGGACATCATAGAAACTGAAGGTATGGAAGGAATTACAGAAACAGAAATACCTTCCTGACTTAATATATTTAGAAACTGTTAATTAACATCTTTCAAAAATTCACAAACCAAATAATTATTTGCCATGAAAAACATGCATAACTACAACTGCCTGTGTAGGCAGTTAAAAAAAATAGCTGACAAAAGAAGAGGTTTATGGAAATCAAACAAGGACATACTGTAAGTTTTTATTAATTCCAAACAGGATTCTTCTCTCTGGTAGTTCACAGTCAGAGTTCCACTTTTGTGCTTTGACTTCATTGTAAACTCACTGTTATCCCAATGTTTAAGCATCTCCTACAAGTCATCCTGATTCATAGTACAGAAATGTCCTTCCCTTCCTCACACTTTCCTAACATACTGATTAATTTAGAGGGATCCTAGCATGTTCTCTGGCAGGTGTTAACCACCGCAACACAAAATCTTCCACGGAGGTGACCTCAGTCTAGATCCCAGGATAAATCAGGTCAACACCTCCTGCACAAATTGGCCATCTTGTGGAGACAGAAGAACTGAGGACTAACTCTACCTGTATTCTTTTGCATTTCTATCAGTAGTTCTTCTATCATCTATGCTGTGACCAAATGATCTACAGAGCAGCAACATGACAGAAAAGTTGATCAGGCTCCAAGAAAATTTTAATCCAGGAAAAGTTAAGGTAAAGGAAAGAAAAAATCGCTTTCTTCAGTTAGAAAAATAAAATTAAAGACCAAGCTGGTCTTGGTATGTATTTGTTCGTACTCTGCATTTAAAAAGCTGGCTGCAGTATCCACTCTACCCTGTATCATGATCTGATCATGAGAGCACAAAGATGCTACACTTTCTCCTACACTGTCCACAGCCACCCCATCAGGCCCAACACTCAAGAGAGATCACAAAGTAGTTCATCATCTCTAGCAGGACAAGTTCCATACATGATTTCATTACAAGCACAGGAGAAAACATACGGAAACAATATAATGGAAAATATTAAAAGAAGGAAAAAAAAAAGAAAAAAATACATTGGGCACAAAACGACTCCACTAACTGTACTGTGCTTTTGAATCACACCAAACGCTGGCATTGTGCCTCGTTGGGGGAGGCAGTTTGCCAGAATATTGCCATGGGCATCTAATAATCGCCCACACACAATGGGCAACTGAGATTAAGCCCAAATATTTGAAGGTTTGCTTTAAAAATATTTTTACCATATTTAAGAAATAAAGCAGTATTTTGTTCTTTCATATTGAAACCATTAAGCCAATTTCTTCAACATTAAAACATTCCTTATTTCTACAGTCCACCACTATAACTGTTTCCCTTCCTGGGTGTCCTGCCATAGTGCATGTGCACACTTGTGCAAGGCTACTACGTCTAGGGAATTCCTCTAAGTCACTCAGGTCCTGTGCCAGGTGTTTGTAAGGATTAACCTTGCAAGGACTTAAACAGATTGGCGGTTTCTACAAATTGCTTTCAAATCCAGTTCTTGGACTGGATGATAACTGATATTTCTGGATAGAGTTAAAGCCTCTCTCACATTCATTTTTTACTATTTCAGCACCGTTGTTTCCTGTTTCATGCTGGAGCCAAGGGGTTAAGAGATACGACAGTTTTTATGAGTAACGATACAGAAAGACTTCTTTTCTTAAGGAAAGCAGGCAGAGGTTATATTTTCCTAACATTACCATGAATGATTTGGTTGTAGTGAAAGGCCCGATTTGTTCTTTGCTATCAGTAATTGATAAGGTCATGGAAAATGTGATACAAGACAGAGATTTGGGAAATTTTGTTTTAATACTGTGGCTGAAAAGTCTTCTGTCTAACAGTATATGTTCCCCCTGGATTAAGTAACCTTTGCAAGTTTTTCACAAACTGATTCAGCTGAATAGAAATTGATTAATGAGCTCAGACACTGAAATTGTCACTAGAAAATAGCCATTGAGATTCTAGTCAGCAATCACTAGCCCCAGGGTCAAGGAAGACCATGGACCGACTTAGCTGAAAAGAGAGCAGCCTTCATCTGTCTTCCCACTAACTTCATTTTAACTGTGCCCAGTGGCACTGGGTACAGCCAGGAGTCTGCCACCACTTTTTTGATAAACCCATCCACTGAGGGCTTCTGAGCTAAGCCGTAAAAATTCCTTCAAGGCTATAATTTCATTGGCCTGAATCTCCACTGCCTCAAGGCTTGTAAAGTTATTTACACCTGTATGAAATTAGAGAAGAGTTGGAATCAAACACGGTCTATCATTCCAGGCATTAGAGGCATCACCTCTGATGTTACCTTTAAAGATTCTTACTATCACCCTTGCCAGTTTCTTTTGAAAATACACGCTGTAGTAGCATCAAGCTTACTTAAGAGGGTTCACTTCACTTTTACTTCACTCTGCTTCACTCCACTGACAGCTAACATAATTAGTCATGTTTAAGCCCTGCATAAATATAAGACTCAAAAGAGCTTTCTGTGGCCAATGTTCAACCCCCATCCTTCAGAAGTTTCCATCTGCTGGCCCGAGAGAGTGAAAAATCAATCTTCCAGCCTGTTTGAAGATGCATCATGCTCAACAGATATGAAAGGGCGAAGATGGTTGGGAATCAGTTCTCTTGCTGGTATGATGCCCCTTATTTGGGGCTGTGGAATAAGAAGGGGGAGAGAAAAATGGGAACAGGAAAGGAGAAAAAAAAAAAAAAAACCTGTAGAGAGGGCAGATTGTCAGCATATGTAGGTAAGTATTCATACAGAAAGGCTGGAGATAATAGTCTCGAAAACGAAAATCTTCTCTTGGCTGGACACACTCAAAAATTTTAGTTATGTTGAAGGGGGAGGAGATACTGTTAAGACTTTTCTCTGTGACAGAATGCAACAAAGGTACTTTCCTACTAGATCATTATTCTACTGCTAAGATGACCTAGCCACCCATGAGATAGCAGAAGCTATCCTATCTCAATTGAAAACACTGTCTTTACCAGGGGAGTTTGAATTGCCAGTCCTTGAACTCTGACATTTTCACTTGAACAGGACATGGAAGAGGAATTTGAAATTCCAACCTGAAACCCTTTACTTTGTCCTGTTTACCATGGATTTTATTATTGTCTTAAAACATAAATAAATAATCAGAGACTGAAACACTTATACTCTATTTCTACCCTGAACTTGCCAAATATTTTTCTGAAATTTAATGTATTCCATGAAATGTAACGTATTTTCATTCTTGGTCAATATTAGGAGTGTATAGATTTTGGAGAGATTATTGGCTAGTAATTGTCATGTTGTATCCTTTGTTCATCCAAATATTTTGCATCTGAAAGTCATAATTTGTTTTTAATTTTCATACCTTGAATGAATTTGCGGATGCATGTTTTTTATAAATCAAACAACTATGAAAAAAATAATCATCTACACATACAACACAGAAAACTTACATTCCATTATACTCTAACCTATTTTAAATTCATTTTAATTTAAAGGTATTATTGTTCATTAGAATTCTAAAAATAGGTCAATGGTAATTCTAGTAGTAACTACAGATACTGGAAATTATGTAAAAGTTCTGTCACATCGTAATATACATGCTGGATTTCTAGAAAGACAGAAATTTGTGAATTATTAATGAAATGGTTTGGTTTGGTTTAGTTTTATCAACTGATTTTAAATTCTGGTTTTCTGGTAGTTGTTACATCAGTAAGGAGAAATGTTTTATTTGTGGGGTTAGTTGTCTTTTTTTTTTTTTTTTTCCTATGAGATCTTAATACATTGATTCAGTTTCAATTCTTTTTCTGTCCTTTAAAAACAATACACTTTTTTATTATTCAACAGCCCTACAGTTTTACACATAAAAAAGATCAGTCCTGTGGGTTTTTTTATTCAGACTTTTTATTCTCATTCTCTGAGAATAATTCCTTGATGATTTCCTTCTTCCCATTACATGCTTCTTGGGCAGATGCAGTCTCTAGGGGCTTCTTTAGGCAGAAGTAATACAACTTGAAAGTTATTTTACGATGTGAGCACTGAACAATCCCTGAGGTGTATTTCACTCATTGAGCTAAGGGGATGATGGTCTTATATTTTAAAGTTAGAAGGTTCCCAGCATTCACATATCTCTGATGTAAACTGTAGCAAGGTATGTAACTTCATCAGGTTTCTCTTTCCTGCTTGCAAGATGGGTATCGGGAATTTCTTAGGGATATTGTGATGAAAAATTATTGCTTGTGCATAGAGCATGGGGCAGAAATCCTTTACACTAAGACGGGTGACATTAGTCCCAGTTCTGAGAACCGTATGCCCATGGGCAGCACAGTACCTGAGCTACTAATTTCTGTATTTTTATACAAATGGTTACATTTCTAAATCTGTTCTGCATTTTTGAAAACATTGCCCTTACTGCTCCACAACCAATTCATTTGCAGTTCTGATCTGAACTGCACTGCAAATCAAGTTAATTTCTAAAAATAGCAAGAAGTCACACCAAAAATCTTATGTGAAATTAACTATATTTGACACACGCTAGCATATTTTTGTAGCCTTTTCTAGCTAGCCACAAAAATAAAAGCAGATAAATTAACTAAAATTATTTTTTACACAAAAAGCATTTCAGATACTAAATTGCTAAGTATTAATGAAGTATATGCACAAATTTGAATTAATTCCAATGCATATCCCAATTTTTTTTCTCCAGTGCCCTCATTGCAACAATAACTGAGATATAATAATTTTTAACAGTATCTTGCATCCGAGAGAAACAGCACAGACAGACAGACAGGCTTTGCTGCCTAGAAATAGAGTATTTCTAGTTACAATGATAGCCAGACAGAAAAGCATATAGGCCTGAGTAGCTTCTTTGGGATTACTTTCATTAGATGTCATAAGGTCCCTGGGTACTTGTACAATCAGTAACACTTCACAGAGCCTTCACTTCTAACAAATAATTAGCTAAAATTGAACCAGAGATTTCTTACATGCATGTCATAGGTTTGATATGAATAATGAGGGAAAAGGTTAACAGCGGGTCATAGACAGTTCCCTATCTTCCAGCTTATTTATTCAGTGAAATGAGAAATTGATCACATTATTTTGTATAGAAGAACCTGATTCATTACAATCAGCTCTGAATTGGCAGTTTTTGCTTTAGGCAATTTCAGAACATTACTTATGCTTAAACAGTTACTGGTAAGGTCATTTTACAACTTGTAATCGCCTCTTTGACCCCTTCATAGCCATAGTCTCAAAAACTGAAACATATGTGAAAACTGATAGAAGCATACATATGAACAGAAAACTAATAGTTAAACAAGAGGAGCTGAACAAACAAACCCACACAATTTAAGTATGGATGACCACATTCAAGTGTACTAGAAAATTTGGGTAACACATTGTATCTTGCATATCAAAAATGCCCATCAAGTCATCCCTAATTTGAGAAGACATCTATTGGAGGGAGAATTAATCTGACATTGCATGCAGTATTAATCAGTGCAGGGTAAGGAAAAGCGAAGGCAATGGAGACAACTACAGGTAAGGATCTGGAGTTGGAGGTGCTGGAGGGACAGAAAAGGCTAGATAGTTCTTTCCCCTAAGAATAGCAATGGTCACTACTCCCTCTTCTACTAACCCAAACTCCCTTAGCACCATGAACCAAGCTCATTTTATTTTACAGAAGGTTTATAACAGCATTCCACAACTGCTTACATCACAGGGCAAGCTGTCTGCCCTCACAGGTGCTCCACGTATTGGAGAACACTTTCACCAACAGTTTCTTTTGCTACACCAGTATTGCTCCAAGGTTGTCTTTTCCAGACAGAATGAGGAACTACAATCCCTGCAGGGCCAGAATCAATTCCTTCACAATTACAGAGACACACTGGGTGAAGCTTGGATGAAACCTGCAGCGTTTGAGAGCCAGTGGCACACACATTGCAGAGTGCAGCTGGTGCTGGGCTCTGGTTTAGATGGCAGATACTTACTGGACATAGAAGCTCCTCTTTAAATAATGGAATTTATTTTTAATTATTTTTGCAAAACCATGGCCCCATCATTCAGGTTATGTACACCATTGTGTGTTATAAGGAAAAGAGTAGTCAATTATCAGCTACATATTTCATACACTCCTTTTCAACATATCTAACACTCTCTTTTTCTCACAGCTATTCCATTTAGTACCAAGTAAAAGATTAGTGGAGGAAGAACTTTCACCTTCTTTCCAGTCTCTAAAATTGTCACCCTTATACAATCTCATTTAAGACAAAGATTTTGACACAGTTTCTTCCCCCTCATTTAGGTCTTGTCATATTGCCAGGCCGCTGCTTAAGTTCCCCTTCACACACCACTCAAGCAGATTTAAACTTTTTGTATGAGTGTGCAACAGCTTTGGCTCTGACCAAAGCTTTTTGTGCAACAGGCGTTCCATCTCTTCACAGCCAGGATGGGGTAGTCCAGCTGCCATAGACACGAGAGCAAAACAGGTCTCTTTATCCCAACCCTTTTTCCAGAGCTTCGACTTTGTCAGTGTGCTGGATTTACAATTTATATCTGCTAGGATATACAGTATCTGAAACATCCAGGCATTTTGCAACAATTCTAAAAGCCAGTCAGTTTTTTACTCAGGCTAGCGCAAAAAATATGTTGATCTAAACAAAATAGTGCACACATACACAGCCCCTTCCCAGCCTCAGAATCTCACAGGTGCTCTTGCTTCTGTGCCATCAGCGGCAACAGGATTCTAAAGAATAGGGAAGACATTCCTGCTGGAAAAATGTTCTTTTCATAACTCACTATACCTTTGTAAGTCCTTTCAATCCTGCTCCTCTTTAGACACAATAGTTTTGAGGATTCAGCAAAGCATTAAAACCTGAGATCTTTTTTCCCTTATTGGAAATTCTCTGCTTGGTAAAGTCAAGTTTCCTACTGTGACGTCAAAGAAACCTTTTTTTTTTTTTTTTTTTAAATGGGATGTGACCATCTCATTGTTCTGAGATGCTCCTACATGAACAAGACCTATCAAAATTTAGCAACAGTGCTTTGCGCTTGGCATAGAAATAGTCTTGAAAAATGTCATTGACATATAGAGCACATTCCCCATTGTGACAATCTACTAATCTTTGGGAATTATGGGATTTCAACCAGAATTCAGAAACTGTATGTAGACTGAATCTCCAGATTGCCAGAAATACACATAAGAAGTATCTAACTCTGTCTTGTGAAAGTCCTTAATCTGATACAAATTTCAGTATGTTGCCTCACAGTTTCAGCATGCTGTAACAGCATTCAGAATTACTTTAAAATTTCATATCTTTTATTACTACAGCCTATATGACTCAGGAGGCCTTTTCCAGGCAAACTAAAAGATAATTCCTGTCACAGACAGCTTATTATGCTTGCCCTCATATTTCTAAGTTTCAGTAGTGGTGAGAAATATTTTACCTGCATATAATTTTTCTTGCAAGACCAAGGTTCAGTCCTGCAAAAGCTTAAATATTGAACAACATTGGAAATGTTATTCATTCAGATGTGAAAAGCCAAGCAATGTATAAGGAGACAAAATAAAGACCATGAATTAGCCTTGTGAAATATAAAATTTTTCCCCTTTGAAACCAACATCTCTAATCAATAGCTGTCCTGGGCCAAAACTGAATTAACGATTTAACTATAACAAAATATGATTGTCAACAAGTCAAGAGCTAAAGTACCATTTCTCTGTTAAAGACAGGACTAGAATCTGTTTCCATTTTCAACCAAATATGTCTTTGCAAAATTTGCAAAATTTTTTGGAGTCTGGAGTTCCACATTTTATTTATTGCTTCCAGGATGGACTCCCTTATCAGTAAGATAAAATTATGAAAGAGAGAAGTGAGCATTCTGCCTAATATTTAAATGTAAAATTAAGTGATGTTATAAACCTACTTTGTAAAAGTATTTTAAAGGACTCCTTCTTGAACACAGAATGAAAACACATTTTCAAGCTTTGAAGATTGCACAGAACATAATTGTGCTTTTTTTTCAGGCTAACTGTAGACAGACCTATCCCATGATAAATTGTACATCCAGCTACAAACATCAGAGGCCTCAAAAATAGTTAACATCCTATTTCTGCAGCAACAGTATTATATCCTTTCTTCAAAGGTTCCTAAATCCCTATAATAAATTGAAGATATTTCATTTTAGACACTAGCAGATTCCATAATGAGTTAAGCCTCTTTACAGTTTATTTTAATAAAGCACAGCTTTCTAAATATACAGAGGCTATAAAACTTGCAGGTTGCAGCAATAATATGTTTAGTAGCCTTGCTTGATAAAGTGGAAATGTTTGCATGTTTCAAATTACGAGCAATTTAAAGTAGGAAGTAAGCAAACTAGCTCTTGTGTTATGAAGCTTGACATTGTTAAGCCTTAAGAGAACACATACTTCAAAGTCATACAGACTGAAATATGCCCTGTAAGCTTGGCAGGAGGAGCAATGCCATAATGATGTACTTCACAAAAATCACCACAAACTTCCATTTCAGTGTGAAGTCGCCTAGCTGTAAACTTTAAAAATTTACTGCTGGACCTATTTTTAAAATTCATTTGTTATTAATTTTCTTATGAAAAGATCAGTGTATATGAAAAACACAAGAAAGCTTTCCTTTGGATATCAACTAAGCAAAGTAATCATTGTAAATTATGAATAGTAGAAAATGTAGCAATATTTTAAATGAACTGACAGAGTCAGAAATATCACTGAAATAATCTTTCAAAAATATTAAGGTACATTTCTACTTTTTCCCCTGCAGCAACATAAATGTGGAGGCTCTTCTTTCTCCTCCATTAATTTGGTATTAATTCTGCAAACATCACACCTGGGTATTTTCTGCCCATAAATAGCAGAATTAAAGTCAATAATACTTCTTAGAAACCTAAATGTAATCATTCCTAATTCTTCACATATCTGTAGTTAAATTCAATTAATTAAATTATTGTATATATGAAACACAACAAAATGTTAAGAATCAACTAGAAACACAACAGAAATTAAAAAAACCCTCAACGTAAGCAGCCTCCAACTTGTCTGTCAAATCAGCCTGGAATATCATGACTTTTCAAATCCATAGCTACTTCATTTCAGAACTTACCTGCTTCAGAGATGTAGTCACATGGACTTGAAAAGAATTATTCTCAAAGAAGGCTGCAGTATGAAATATGTGCACAAGTCCACCATGAGAATGGTCACATCCATAAATATTTAGAAGAAATATCATTCATCAGTTAGCCAATGAACTGACAGCAAATAAGATATCTACAGACAAATCCAAAGTGTAAATGTGTACCTAAAGTTTTTCTCAAAACAGGTAACTCTCACTGAGAATCACTGTTCATTTTGAGTCCATGACAATGCAAAAGTAGCTCTCATTTTTGCATAATAGTTCTAAAAATCTTCACTTTAAAAGTAGCTTCAATTTCTAGATATAAATACTGTGAAGTCATATATGCAAAACTATTTACCTTATTGCAAATTCACTCAATTTCTTGAATTTCAGTCTGCTCATTTTTGACTCTGAGCTGCATTTAATGAAGCTTCTTATTTTTCCTTTGTTCCTTTAGTACTCATTTAGATGAAACTCACTGACTGGTGTTAGACATTTTTATCACACAGCACACTTAATATCATATGTAAAATGTTGTTGGGGCCTTACAAAAATAAAGATTCCTGACAAAGTGTCACCACAGAATTGAGAGTTACTATTTCTATCCATTCTGTTGGCACTAAATTACAGTTTTAAAAAAAAATAATCAAACAGGGCAGTGGGAGGTGTTCACATAACAGCCCTTAGGTATTTCAGAAAATAATATCTCCTTCAAAGCCCTTTTATTCTTAGTAAAGAGAGTATGCCTGTGAGTACAGAAGTTCTCTCTTTGGATATATTTTTAGTAAACAGCAAGAGTTGACAGATCTTAGATTGTGCGTATCTATTTCTGAGAGATTTTTAAGTAATATACAAGGATGAAACTGTAAGCTAACTGAATGAGATATTCCAAATTGACTAATTTAATGACAAGTCCTAAATCATGGCAGTGCTTTTGAAAATCCCTGTCTGTATGCCTGAACATGAAAAATACCAGAACATTTTAAAGGCCCTGACACGTAACCAGTGTTGCTTATATAATCCAACTTGAGATGCTACTTGAAAGACTGCTAGCACAGTCTTACTGTCAGTAAAAGAAATTCATGCATATTAAAAGTATTGGAAGTTTTTTATCATTTCTGACACTTTCAGGTACTTTGGTGAAGGACTAAAGCTGTTGAATACAAAAAGTCACAGAGATGCCTCCCCTTGCTTCAAAGATGTTTGCTTAGCGGCTGTGTAGTCACTGCAGTGCAGAGCACCACATGCACTAACCTGCTCTGCCAGGAAGGTCAAGACGAGCTTCTTCACTGCTCCGTAACAGTTGTTACAGAAGACAACTGCTATGTGACTTTGAAAGATTCTGTACTACAGCATGACTGATAATGTAGGCTTTCTCACTGATGTACAGAAGTTTAATGGCAGCCTTTGCAAAGGAAGTTTTATTAGCAGAGTTTAAAACATGAAGAAGCAAAGACTTTCCAAGTGAGTTCAAACAAAGCTGGTGGTGGAAGTAGACATGTAACACAGGATTCTGATCTCCCACACCTTTGCTTATATGTTAGGAGACTGAACCTTCCCTTTCAAACAATCAGAAAGCTATAGCAGCAGCAAATGAGTCTTTGTTCAACCAAAGCTACAGAACTCTTTTGTGCAAAATTAGATCTCTCTGGACACTATCTCTTCAAGCATACATGATGTATGCAGTTTTCCTTTTTTTCTAAAAAAACAAGAAACATTAGTCAATTCAGCAGAAAGAGTGCGTGTGGATTTCTGTGGGCTCATATCATCACAAAAGGAATTGACTAGTCTGATCCAGACCATATGCAGGTGATGATATGCTCATCCTACTGATTCTGATCTAATAAGCAGCCTCAATTGGCTATAAAATAAAACCCTGCATCTTTATGGGTCTAGAGGGTTTTTTGTTTGTTTGTTTGTGGGGTTTTATTTTGGCTTGGAGGTGCTTTTTTTGTTTGCTTGTTTTTGGGTAGGGTTTTTTGGGGTTTTTTTTGTGTAGGCTTTCTTTTTTTGTTTGGGTTTTTTTGGGGTTTTTTTTGTAAGTCATGCGCATTGAGAATCAGAATGCTTTGTCAGATAATGCTTTCAGTTGATGCTTTTGGAGACTTGAATGCATGTAGCTCCTGACAATGATTATATGCACGTGTTCCATATAATTCCAAAAGCACACCCATTATGAAAGATTAGTACAGTTGTGCTTATGATGTATTTAGGTCGTCTGTTACTGAATATTTCTACTGTCAGTACAACAAAAGTGTGATGATCACAGTTAAAGCTTAACAAAGAAAATGCTGTCAGGCAATTAGTAAGCTGAAGTCAGCAGTACTAAAGTGAAATATATCATGTTTGGAATAGCACAGTGGCTTGCTTGTGATAAATGTTGAAACAGCTCCTCATACACAGAACATACCCTAGACTTGGAAAAAAAGTTTAGCAACTGGGGCAGGGGGGCGGAGAAGGGCAATGCAGCTTTTTAACTCATTATTAGATTTCTTGTTTTTCTTTACAAAACAGTCTTCAAGCCACTGAGCATCCAGGAAGGTGAGTATTCATTATAGCACATTTGCCTTTTTATGAAAATGGTAACAGCAGCACACTTTAGGAAGACTGCACTACAAACACATACACCTGCTTAAGAAAAAGGAAAGTCTACCAAATGAATCATCTGAAAAATTGCAGCGATTTGGGGGAAAAATTCAAGTGAATGTTATTCTTGAATGACATAAAAAAAGAAACAACTTGGCAAAGCCTTGTAATACTAGGCTCTTCATTCCATTGGAGGAAACGGGAAGGTAGAAACACAGTAAATTCAAAACCAGCAAGAGGTCTTTTCCAAAGTCTCTTAAGCCTTCCCAGTTGACAGCTAAGCAGTTACAAAAGCTATAAGCAGTATATTTTTAGAAAGGAATGACAGCTAAATTCAGATATGGCCCGATCAAGCACGATTTCATCATAAGTTACTTGATATTGACTGACTTACAGTAGGTCTCAGTGTTTTCAGGTGTTTTACTGGCCCCATTTTTCAATTGTCAGACTTCAATCTTCCTTAGCCTAGTTTATATAGCTATGAAAATAAATCCTACTGTATCATGTTATAAGACTATAGGCCAGATCATCCCTAACCAGAAATGCAGTCTTTCTAAACCCAGTGAGATACAGTTCAGAAACAGGATGCACAAAATGAGAGAAGGTAAAGCAAAAATAAGGCAGGCCTGGAACAGAGAGGAAATTTAAAAAAAATATATAAATGCTATTGTATTCTAGAACTATCTACCTTATAAAAAATATTCTCATATCAAAACCAACATAATCTGAAAGATTCCTGGCCAATATACAAACCTGTGATCAGAAATAGTTATATCAAGCCCCACAGACTTCACCATCTAAGCTGCAAAAGAATTAGGTCTATGTTATTATTAACATAGAGAAAGAATTAAAGAATTGGGTTTGCTTAGTGTTGCAACTGCAATAGCAGCAACAAAATATATCCAAGTTAGTTTTACTTTGGATATCGATACCAGTGGAAATGTGCTAGCACTGACTTAAGGATGGTTGCGTGAAGGCCCTGAAGGTCTGTACCCATCCTTGACAGCCTGTGCTACTAGTGCTACATCTTTCTTGCTAACAGCGATCAAGCTACTTAAATCCTGATAGCCACATATGCTGCACTAATGCCTATGGTTTCTAGGTAAACATCTTTGTTATAACGTGTAACAAATTAGCTTTTTTTTCTCAATGTCTAGAACAGCAAAGAACAGAATTATCACATGAAATGGCCAAGCTCACTGGAACTGCAAAAGCTAAGTACCGAAACATGAAAATAGAACACAGTCTGAAAATTCCAAGACAGACTGTAGAAGTTTGCTTGATTTGAATTGATTGACCTTAAAAGCAAACAAACCCACCACATTTGGATGAAATAGGGATCCAGGATCTAGGGAGGGGCTGTAGACACCCATTTAAAGCTTGACCTCAATAAAAATCATAGCATTCCAAAGCCCTATGGCCTGGAAGGTTCAGCCCAACGAGAATAAAGGAAAAAATCACAGACATAGCAGAGGTAAAAAGTAACAGGTCAACAGCAGCACCCAGAGACATGTGCAACCAGCACCCAGCTTGCTGATCAGATACCAACTGTTACTGACAAGCTTATGGGCAGAAAACCAGAAAAAAGGCACTCAAGGGGAGATGGGGGGAAAATGAGTTTGTCATTGACCTAAGCCTGATTACCCTCAGGGTCTAGATTCTAAACTACCACATCTGTTCTGTTATGTGGAGGCCTTTCAAGCTGGATGCTGTGTATTATACTATTTTCAACGCTTATTTCTAGCATATTTGTTTGAAGAACATATTAAGGGTGTAAGAACATACAACATCCATACTGATTTAGACTAAAGGATTATGTAGTCCAGTGACAAACTCCAGCAGTGCTAAAAAGCACAAAGAATGAAGCAAATGGACATAAATATACCATACAAGGACCTTGATAATCCAGTACATCCAAGCTGCTGATACATTTACTTGGTGACACTAGGTCCTCCAGTAGGACCTATGACAGCAACTTTTAAGCTAGAAGAAGTATCTAAGAAAATGAGGGAAGGATTAAATTAATGTGTAATAGTCCTGAATACATAAAAGTCAGCACCACTTGTGGAAAAATATCATTACATGGATAGTCAGAAAATGCGAGAAATAAAGAATTAGTAATTTATAAGAGAAACTTAAAGGAGTATGACCAGAACATGAGTAGATTTAATTCTACTGCAATTTGAAGTAGTGAGTAGACAACATGTGGCACTGGAAACTGATGTGTCCCTTTACTGCTAAGACGATGCCTTGAACTGCCCAGAACTAAATTCTCAATCTGTTAACTCTTGAAAGTTGGAATACTAGTGTGTAACACAAAATGAAAGGAATTCAGCAAAGAAAAGGTTTTGGCTGGGTTTCTGAAAGCATCAATACCAAATGCTTGGCAACTTAACAACTATGGAAGGTACAACTGTTTTCATTTATATGAAGGGTACAGACCAAAACAAAGTAGTAAAGATTGCCTGGTGAATCAAGCTCTATGTCAATAATATTTGTCATTACAAGGCTTAGAGAGATTGTCGGAAAGAATGAAAATTGGGGAAGGTGAGAAAAGGAACTGATAACTTGGCCTGAAACCCTTTGTTTAGCAGAACCTCCTCCTAGCCGCCTCTCTGGATCAGTACCTTCCTGCAGCGAGCAATCAGTGAAGGTGACCGATGAGAAGCAATAAGTAAGCCACACCCTGTAAAAAGTGGTTGTGTGATTTACTGTTTAACTGTTACAATAAGCTGTCACGTGTTCTCTGATAGTCTTTTGGGATTGTTTAGTGGAGTTTGTGCCTGTAATGGAGTCCATAAGTTAAAATTCCCTGGCACTTGGCACATGGTGCTGATAGTTCAGCAATGACAAACCCACATGCAGTTGTACATATCTGGCCCAAAGCTTTTTAAGGCTGTATTTTCAGGACAGGTAGACATCAGCCAGGTGCTTTGGCAAGTCCACCATTGCTATTCCATAGAAAGAGAAGAAGTTGTCCTCTGGCAGTTCTATGTTGCAAAAAATCTTACATCCCCACTAACTGTGATCTCTATTATTGAGGCACTGACTGTGTGTCTGTGACACACTCATTTAATGTCATATTACTACCTTCCACATTCTTCATTGATGAGTTTCAGGTACTATGCAAGCAGGTAGAAATAAACCACTTAGGTATTTATGGCTCCATTCAACTTTACAGAAAATCATCTTAGAATCTATTTAATGGCAGATGAACTAGTATGACAGAATGTCCGTGAACACTTGGCACTAAATTATAATTCACAATTTATCTTTACTGACATATATGTCCTTCACTATGAGGGCCAACAGTCTCTCAAAATTCTCTGAAAATAATTTTTTTCTGAAGGAATAACCATTCAATTTTCTGTAAAGTTCTGCTTTTTGTCTCTAATTCTACACCTCCACTTAGTTCTAATGGAAAATTTACCCTCTGAAAGGAAAACACATTTCTCAGTAGCTAGATAGTCCTCTGCTGCCTTTGGTTATGGTAGAGTTGTAGCCTTGAACTGACTTTCTATTCCATTGGAGCAAGTGCCAAGACAAAAGCCAGAGCTCAGTGTTCCACTGGTACTGCACAGATGGTGCACTTGGACAGGAGCCACTCCAAATGATACTAATACAGATATGTAAAAAAAGGATTTAAGACTTCTACTAGTCACTAGTTCATTTGCCACCAAGTGAAACACCTTAGATATCAGCTGTCTAAAAGTTGCAAGTCAGCTGCAAAGGCCCCTGACTACATCATGAGAGGTATAAGCATCTTAAAATTAGAGCAATCACTCTCTTAACTGGTCAATAGCTTCCTGTCAGCTATTAAAGGAGAGGCAACCAGGACACCTACGAGTAGGAAAGCAAGCCAACGCTCAATGTATGCCACCAAGCAGAAACTGTGTAGCATCACTATCTGAGGGCAGAACTCAGATGATGCTGGCGAAGTTCGAGCCTCACAGACCTCACTCCACTTTTTGCGTATATCTATATATTCCTCGGTCTCTGATCCAGGTTACACATCCTTAATCCACTCCCTCCCCACTCCCCAGTCATAAAGATCTCTCTTATGTTCTGCCCTCTTCCAGCTGCATAAGCTTTCTCCCCTTCTACCTCCTTACACAGAGCAATGACATGTTTCTATTTAATACAGTTTAATTGCTTTTAATGTCATTTAGCAGTTGAAAAGAAGGGGGGGGAAATCACCAACTCTCAGACAGGTAACAACTGTTCAGTGTTGTGCAAAGTGTATCTCAGTAATTCTGCAAGAAGCAGAGCTATGATAGGACTGAGAATACAGTCATGCACCTGAACAGCTGCCTTCTTCATTCTACTTGTGCTTGTTTTCCTTGTGGTGGCTCTGCTTCATCTTTTAATTATGTTCTATGGGATATGAGAACGGACTGGACTTTCTTTGACAGTTCAAATTGTTTTCTCAGGACACAAGCCAACACTGACAATATGCTATTTTTCAGGGTGAATTATTTTGATAGGCAGGATTACAACGACATCAGGAAAACAGCAGACACAACGTTAGTAATGATAGCATTTTCCTGTCACTCGGACTTGCACGATGGCCTGAAGAACTTGCATTCACTGGTAAGACAGACACGGGAAGTGCACAGGATCAATTTAGGTAGGTCACTTCTCATTTTTTTTCTTGGTTTTTCCCCCCTTCTCTCTGTTGTTGTTAAGTTCCATTTTGAATGATCTTTAATTAACAGGAAAAAACAACTGCACTTAAACCAAAACAGCATAACAGGTGAAATCAAAATGATAGAAAAGTACATGCAGTGTCAGGACAAGAATGCTAAAGATACAAATAAGTTCTGGAGTTGCATTACTTTGAGTATCCCAGAATTATCTTTATGTTCCTTTAAATGATTTCCAGAGAGATTTTATAATGCTTTGCTACCACATATACAGGGAAAAATCCCAATTCCACAGATAATGTTTGGCCATAGGCAACCTGCAAATCAGGCCACTGCCAAAGCGGCAAACTAACAAGGGGCAGTAAAATAACTGCAGTGCAATGACCTGGTTTGCCTGTGCTTGAATCCTGCAAAACCAGGCTTGCTACTGATGTTGTTTAACAGAAGAGTCAGGATGTGAGAGGAGGCTGCAGATATTTGTAGGAGCCCTATTCAGCAACAGTTTTCAAATCTACTGGCACCAGGCTTCACCTGTTTGCAGCCTCAGATGAGTCCCTTTCTTCACTTTCCCTTTTCTCTTTACAGGAATGACTCAATCCCTTTTCTCAGGAATGGCAAATCTCAAACTTGTTTATACTACTTTGAGTAGCTTCTTCCCGATGTCCCAGGGACTACAGGGAAAGCAGAGTTACATCTTTACTCTTTATCTGAGCTATGTGTGCCTTTGAAATCAATGTTAGAAGCAGCAGAAGAAAGTGAGATTTTAGGACTTAATTTCACTATCATATACAAATACACAGGTCCATCTAACAGCCTCAGAGGGATTTTTGACTTTCTGCCCTGATAATACCCTGCACGCCATGACTGGAGAAAGGGAGGTATTTAACATCTACAACAGACAGAGAAGCTAACCCCAAGTTTCCACTCCTTCATTTCTACTATTGCTGCTGTTATTATTATTATGCATTCACTCACCCAGTAAGGTATCCTCTTACCAGGTTTGTGATGATGTAACCACATTGTCTTGAACTGAGTTATTGATTTATACTAGCATAAGAGCAGAATCAGACCTTATAAATATCTACAAGATGAGAATAAAGACCAATTAGTGCTTGCACAGAAGCTGTTTGCACTAAAATTAATTCCATCTGCAGTATATCTAGACAGCAGACAGAAATGACAGTAGAAAACCAAGGATATTTTATTTTGCCTTTCTCTTCCTAGTTACTTTATTTTAAGGATATACATTTTTTCAGTCAATGTTGTTTGTTAAAGTTGTCATGCAATGTAAATGGATTAAGCCCAATTCTGCCAGACAACATATGCCATTCAAGAGCCTTACAGTATGAAAGCATCTTTCCTGAGTCTACAGATTTCTGCACAGCAAGGATCCTTCAATGGTTTCTAAGCATTTATACATATCAACTCACATCACAGACTTAGCTATTACAAAGAGACAGTGGTACCTTCCACACAGAGGTCATAGGCCACTGTTATTGACATATGCCTTTAATCCTTTGGATGCTTCAAAAGATGGAGATTAGCATCAATCCTCAGAACTCACACCCAGGAGATAGCTATTTGTCAAAAAGTTGATATTATTGATGCTTACAAAAGAAGGAGAGTATGTAATTTATCTAATAAAAGTCAAGTCTTGTTTACTTAGGCTCCAGAGTTTTGACAGTTCCCTTGCTGAATTATTTGATGTTGAGTTTCATATAATAAATGTAAATTTTTCATCAGCTATGCATCTTCTTAGGAGCCACTGGTATTATTGGGTGGATTTTCTTCCTTGGTTTTCTCCAGAGTTTTTCCTCTTAAAGTCTTTGTTTCCTTTAGAATTCATTATAAATGACATAATTATATGTCTTTTTCTCCCTTGATTGAGAGCATTTCTTACAGATGATGATTTACCACTTGGAAATTACAAATAGCATGAATAGATACAATTATTATATTGCAGAATTTCCTTTAAAATCCAGAAATGTAGTTTAGCTGAACTGTTCATAAATTCTAAGTAGGCAGGTCACATTATTTCCTCTAATCTTCATACGTGACTCTTGATGTAAATTGTAATATTTCCTCAAACTGGATTAGAAGGTTTCCTCTGGAATGTTGAATAGATTTAAGATTTGCATGAGCAGAAATGGACATGATATGCAAGTGAAAGATAACACACAAAAAGATTTACTTTTATGAGGATTCTTTCAGGCAATCACCACGTTTCAGTAAGATAGTGTTTCAGCTGAGGTACAGAGTCTGAACAAAGCCCATTAAATTTACTGAAAAGAGTCCCATTAATTTTGACTAGACTTTGGCCCAAGCTTAAGAAGATGCATTAACAACTTCTTCAATTTTCTAGTCCCATTTTCCCATAGACAGAAAGAAAGGTAATACAGTGCTTAAAAATGTAAACCATGGTTGTATGAGACTGGCAGTGGTTTTATACAGTCATGTGCTCTCATGGGATTTATTTATGGAAATCCTTGGCTGTGTCTTTGTAAGTCATTCTCTACAGCTTACAAAGATGAACCAGACATAACTTTTTTATCTGCCACACATAACTGCCACAGTATTCGTTGTTACGTTTCTGTTCTTATGAAAATGCCAGAATGCAAATGTTTTCTGCTTTAGAAACACATTCAAAGTAAACATGTAAACTATTTCTTTTGACAGTGGTGTTGATTAAGTAATGAAGCAAAAGTCCAGGAACACTTTTATACATATGACTGCATGTGTCCATTAGTGTGTAAGTTACTGCTGGTACACACACGCACTAAGGGCTGCCTCAGAGCCTTACAGAAAGTATGGCCTGAAGCCCATTGAAATCAATCTAAAATTGCAATGACTTCAACAGAGTCCTGTGTGTACGTGTTTGCAACAGATGGCTGTTCAACAGCCAGTTCTGAGTATTTGAAACAGGCTCATCCTCTCTTCGAAAATGAGGGCCAGAGTATCCATTAATGGAGTGGGGAGGGGAGGGGAGATAGCCAAGGGAATTAAAGATCAAAGAGCTGCAATTAGGCAATGTTAATGAGGAATAATCTCAAAAGGTTTCCACTTTTGTAAAAAGCCATCAGTTTATTAAACAAGACCCTCTATAAAGTAGAGCCATCTAACCATTAATCCGAATTGTTTTTGGGCTCCAGTCTTTGCCAGACAATGTTATGTTAGGACTGCTAACATGTTAAGCACACTCTCAGTGAAATCAAAGTCAAAGTTCTTATTTGCTTTAGTCAGGGCAGGGCTAGGCCACTGCTCAGGACTTCTTTATGCTATTCATAATGTCTAATATGAAGTCCCATGTCTGTCATCAGATACTTGCAGCTGAAAAAAACCCCTCAAAAATCCTACAAGAAATCCACACCACAGTATTTGTCTGAGGTGTGTAAAAAACATTTCTTTCATTGCCTTCAAACTTCACAGAAAATAAATAAAACTAAAACCCCCAGAACTCAATTAATTCTGATCCCACAGCTTGCTACCTCAGGATTTGATCCTGGAAGTAACGCATGACAACAGAGTTCACTCCCATAGAAGAGCTCACAGTTTATCTAAACAGATACTGTGAAAGTCCCAGTCACTTCTGACTCATCCCTTCTCCAAGTCATATACTGCTATCCCTTTGCTTCTTCCAGCACTGGCATTTATCTGATCGCATATAATATGAAAATATGCCCTATAAAGCAACAAATATATTTCAACATGGTAAGACGTGATTCAGACGTGTATCAAATGCCAGATGCACCAGAGAAGCACTCACTCTGCAGAGACGTGTTGCTCCATACAAAGAAATAGAAACCCCAGAGAACAAAAGTCTGATTACAATAAGAAGAATGCAAAACCAAGAAGTAAGCTTCTACAGCTTATAACTAAACTTAAGCCAAATAATCCCAAAGAGTTTAAGAAACAGCTTCACATTCAGCTGAACTAATTTGCTTGCTCTGGGAGTAGGTCCTCTCTCTCCATACGCCTTCCCTTATTGTCACTTATCTGAATTTTCTGTGAGTCAGTACAACTTGTGAGGCCTCAGAAAACTATAACCTCCTTTGGGTGGGGAAGTGCTTTTGCCAGGTTGATGAATCAAGTCATTTCAAACAAACAGCAGCAGCACATGGCAGAAGTACCAGGAGAGGGAGAGAGCAGGACCACCTTTCTTCTCCCGTGATGCATTTCTAGACCTGTTCATTAGGTCTAATATAACTTAACCACCTGGCCAAAATAAAAATGCTATACACCAGGAAACCAGAACAAAAGTCCGGAAGGCCAGTTATCAACAGTACCGTCCCAGTGGCATAACAAACTGAGTCACTATAATGAAACAGTTTCCAAGGAAAGCCAAGAATGATGTCCACATACTTGATGACAACCACGCTGTTCCCTCTTGACATGTCCCTTGTGCCAAGAGGGACAGACTCTTGGCAAATAAAATGTACCAGGAAGTGTAAGTGGTGCTCCAAGTAGTAGAACCATGTCAACATCTGAACAGACCAGTGACAAAGGTCACCTGAATAGGTAATACCATCACAACTGAGGCATAGTATTTTTTGACAGAGGTAGTAAGAAGTAGAAAGAAAAAAATTAAAAAATCAGAGAAATTGTTCTCAGGGAGGTTGGAAAATCAAGGCTATTCTAAATGCGAAACATCTAATGTTTAGGTACATTTCAGTTGTATTAGACTGTCCCTGATACATTGTTTATACTTTAATTGTAAAACAAAAGTAAGATATGCTCCTTACTAAAGGAACGAGAAAAGCAATGATCTCTGCATGTGAGAGAGAAAGAATTACTCGTCTGGCTGACCAATACTGGTCACATTATTTTATTGTGTTCTTCTGCGAGTCTGCTTTCTGAGTTCTATATCCAGACTAGAAGGGATCTTCATGTTTAAACCATCAGGGCTCTGCTGGTGCCTTTTGGACTTCTACATGGTATATCAGTATTAATGGCTGTTTGGTCCTCAGGTATAAGAAATCCCTAATGACTTCTGAAGATCAAACACAAAATTAAATCAACGCTTTCATTTGAAGTTTTGGCCAAGTTACTTTACCTTTCAAATTTTTTTCTAAAATATATAATTATATACAAGCAACACATCTTGTTTTTAATAAAAATATCCTGCAAGTTCAAAGTAATTTTTAAATCACATTTTTAGTTTACTGAAACATGTTTTTGAAAATCCCTCCTATGAGAAGTTCTATTAAAATTCAAAATAATTTACAAAATTGTCTAAAATCTGGAGGATAAATACATACTCTATTGTGAACCTGCAATATGGAAACAACTATGGAAGTTCAAAATGTTTCACAAAATCATTTTCACGTTTTTCAACCAGTTCTACTTACACACTTATTACAGTAGAGTAGCTTCTAAAAAGCAGCTAGCTGTGTTTTCCACCAAGGGGTGACAGCATTTCATTGTGGGGATAATGTGTGTAAATGATCCCTTCATTATATAGGGTCTGATCTTGTATTCTTTGTGCATCCTGAGTTCACACTGAAACTAACTATGTGTTAACAATACTATTCTAGTCAAATTCTAATGGGATAATTGTGTCATTATGACTACCTAAATTTCCCTTTTTTCATTTGGATACAGCGCTTTTACTTTCTACTAATGAGCCAAGGTCTTCAGTGGGAGTTTTGCCTTAGAAAGCTGCACAATTTTTTTCTGACATGCTAAGATTTTATGCACCTTGGTATGTTTCCCTGCTAAGGCAACTGCACTTTGACTGCAGAGAAACTGTCTCCCTTCCATGCTGCAGGATCTGGCAACTGTCCAAAAGCAAACTAACACTATCCAAGATAGATCAGAAAATAAATATATCTACTCAAATGGAAACATAAGAAGCCATTCAGGTTCTGGACTATTATCATCCAACCTGGAATTTATCTGGGATACTTGATCAACATAATTACTCTCGCAGAGTTCTCTAAATGTTCTTCTACTACTTCACTGGTTAACGGACATTTTACATGGATAGAGGAGCATAAATTCCAGTGTATACTTCTATGAAGGGCAAGGTAACTACTGCAAACATATTAAAAGTTTCCAAAAATATTCTTTTCCTACTTCAAGTGTAATCTTAAAACGTTTAAGCCAAGGATAAATAAGGCCTGCATACTCTGATTCTGAGGATGTCAATCATTTCAAACTAATAATCAAAAAAGTGAGGGT
Source organism: Falco naumanni (assembly GCF_017639655.2). Classification (NCBI taxonomy): domain Eukaryota; kingdom Metazoa; phylum Chordata; class Aves; order Falconiformes; family Falconidae; genus Falco; species Falco naumanni. The sequence continues at coordinate 16,705,232 of NC_054068.1, forward strand.
TTCATGAGGGAACGCAGATATAAATGCAATTTTTAAAGACCAGAATTTCCATACTTTTTGGTGAAGAGTAAGTCAAACACTTGGCAAAAACCAAAAATGCCCAAATTATTGTTTGCAGAATCAATAATATAAAACATATCTCCATTACACTCTGATTTAATTGAAACTACATTTCTTTAATCCTTGCCAGGAAAAATGAAAGAATATGGCTACAGAATTCATGCGCCTACTTTTTATCTGCATGACCTGCTTCAAGAGCTAAGCCAAGTTTCATTAAAAATTATTGGTCTCATAACTTTTTTCCTTTTTTTTTTTCTTCCTTAAAGACTCCCATATGGCACCAATATCAAGATAAAATTGTGGCAGTGTGAAGTTTTTCCCCCTCTTAATTTAAAAAAAATACTATAAAGTGACTTTACGGCAAAGTCAAAAGCTGTCAACAATGACAGGATCTCACTTGATAAAAGTATTCTGGGCAGTTGTGCAAGTTTTAAAACAGGGTATTTTTATCTGAAGGATGACACACAACAAGATGTTCTCATGTCTTATGCATTGTACTGAACTATACCAGCTCAGTGGAATACTATCCACTTCTTTCTGGGTGCTTTACTAACACATATTGTGGTATTGAGGAATTCTTTTGTATTACTGTGGCATCTGCTAAAAATGTCAGATGTGATCACAGCCCTTGCAAAACAAGTATTTTAACAACCAAAACCTTATGATAGGTTATATTTCAGTGACTTGGAAACAACACCGCATTATCTGAGAAAACAGCACAGATGTTGCTTAATAAACTGCTCAGTTTATGCATTGTATTAACCTCATGAAACATTTATGCAAATCTTGCATTAACAAAAGGTAAAAGAATCATTATAGGTTATGAAGAAAACAATGTGACAACCTTTGTTTTTACCTCCATGTTTTATGGGGGCATTTTAACTCTTAGGGGTTTCTGTTTAGGAAGACACAGGGGCATTATAGATTTTCATCTATTTTGTTTTCAGTTCTGCTATCATTCCTTCCAGCTGATTTCACATTTTATAATGCTAATAGTGGGTGTATGGTTTTGAGTTTCTCTACTGTCAGCTGGTCAGTAGGTCTGGGGGATATATTTAATGGAATCTGACAGCTGATGGAACTGATCTCATTGAAAGGGGATTTGATATGTGGGATGAATGTGGTGACCCTCAATTCGCCATATTAATGACCATTATTATTCAAACTCTTGCAGCCAATATAACTCTTTTTCTTGGACACAGCAGTACATGTGTATAAAAGAAATGACTTATGGATGAGTTAGTCCGTATACTAGTTTGAGTGTCATTTAGATAGCATGTCAAAACAGATTAGCTATTTTACCCTGAGATAAAATTAAAGGAAAAGCCTTTGTACTCTGTACACTTGTAAACAAAGCAATCATAAAAATGGATAGTTTCACTGGACTGAGTCAGAACACCAGCAAACACACACACCTTCAACTGTGGGAAAAAATGTGCTTTGCACTGGGCAATACAAAATAAAACTCAGCAGTCAGATACTGTAGCTGCAACCAAGAGTCTTCCTCTGCTATAGGTCACCCAAAGAAGTTATGGGAATCCTTTGTGTGCAAATAATTTTTAGAAAAAATGTATCAGCATTACTTTACCCAAACCAGAATTTAGCTAACTATACCAGCACTGTAGCAGAATATAGCACTCTGCATTGATTTGTGACAAAATATTTACTGTTTCATGTACTCTCTGCTTATAGAATAGGAGAAATTTGGCCTATCCAAAACGGTTTATGATGGGATAAATGATGTTATTTTCAAAAAAAATCCTTAGATTTCTGTCATCTTTTGGCAGAAAGGAAGGTGGTCACAGCTGATTTAACAGATGTGTAAAGGGTACAAAAGAAAATCTTACTAGGTGAGCAAGAATCACAAGGAACCATTTGCTATTAAATTACACAGTGCTGCTACTTTTTTAGGTCACAAATATAAAGTCTATTATTGATCTTGAGCATTGGCTCCTATTTTGAATGTCTTTTAAAGCCAAGGGCACTCTAATGCCATTTAATCAATAACTGCTTTCACATTTTTGAAGCAAATATGCAATTTGTGTACAGATTTTAAAAGCTACTAACATACATTTCCTTTTCTTTCCTATCATGTCTACGCTATTCAGCTAGGGTGCCTGCTGCGCCGGGCAGGACATTCAAAACCTTTGCAGCCTGTTTTATGGCCCTTGTGATGCATGAATAATATAAGCACACTGCATTTCTCTCCTTTCCTGCTTTAACAAGTTCTCCAAAGGGAGAGGAGAAAGCTTTGAAAGGCATGAGATAAAGTGAAGCCACCACCAAAATAATGCACTGAGACACTCGACCTATGCATATAAGTATTGCAGCATATGAGGAATGCATCAATAACCTTTAAGTTATTAAGGAAACCATCTGAGAAAGAGGATGTAATTAGATCATAGCAGTGAGGTTCACATTTGGTTTCCATATTTTTGAGGATTCAATCTGCCTTAGAATATCTCTATTACTGTATGGTTTGAAAGGCTTAACCATATGATGACACTCAATTACTCATTCATCTAGCCAAAAACGTTAAAAATACTTGAAAAGTCCCTTCTTTAATCTTTTATGAATTGCCTTTATCAAAACATTGTCACCACATGGGCAAGGGCACCATGTATGATGATCAGTTTATGTTTACTTTCCTGCTCATCCTCTATTGACGGAAATTCTAGCTAGGACTGTTTCTCAAATTTAGTATCTACACTTCCAGGACAAAATGGAAATTGGAATAAAGGTAGACTTCGAAATTTACAAGGAACACAAACAGATAAACATGATAAAGCTAAAAGTTAGTAAGAGATAGAGCTTATTGTGCTTGCTAATTTTGTTTGAAAATTTAGACCCTTAATTAATAACCTCCTGCAAAGAGTCCTGTCACTGTCCACAAGTTAAGCTAACATTGTGGTTACTCTGTTTTCTATTATTATGTCTTATTCTGGAAATAATACTCACTTCAAGATATATGCATCTGCAACAGGCCCTCTGCAGAAAAAAAAAAAAAAAGAAAAGAAAAAAGGATGATACCGTATCTTTGAGTCCTCAGACTTCTTCATAGCCCTGTTTCAAACACTGATTATTAGTTCTAGCCAGTAATAATCACTGTCCTAGTGTTAGTCCTTCATTTCTCATCTCTCCATTGTTCCTATGCAAGACCCATTTCATCTGATCACTGGTAGCCACCTATATCTGTGCATATTTACCTAAGTGCATCTCTGCATTACATACACAAACACAGAAAAACAAAGAATGCATAAAACACATTCACTTCTTTTTTATAATTTTATTAGAACCAAAGCTCTCTGCACATCTACTATTTCAGAGACAAATTTGTACTAAAGATCAGTGATCATCCCACTATATTTTAAGGTAATCTAATACAAAATAAAAGAGGAAACTGAAAGAACAGTTTATTTAGCTGGTTTTGTTCATTTGTAAAATGAATATAACACTCTGCAGACTTTAGGACCCTGAATGCTACATAATCCCACATATTGGCTTGCTGAACCTGAGCCACAGCTGTTCTGATAACAGACCCTTTGAAATTGCTACAACTTTGAATAAAGGCAATGTTTGTAGTAATGATGTTACATGGGTGGTAGATTAATCATTGCTACACATATTTCTCAATGGTTTTTTGTGTTGCTCTTAAATGAGTGTGTAGGACTCTGAGCACCTGGAACTGCACTGCATTGCCCATGTTGTCAGAATGGTCAGATTTCAAATGAAACGGGTGAAACCCATCACCTATTAGAAAGGGCAGGATTTTACATGCCTTAACACGGTAATATTTATTACCAAATCATGTGAGAAAACCTGGTTCCAAGTCCCTAATACCGTCATTACATGTAAGAAGAAAAACTCTTTGAGGCAAGATTGTAACTGACCGAACAGGGTTTACCGTATATATTTTATTAATTTGGATTTGAACATAATCTATTAAAAATAAAAAAAACTGCTGAGTATACATAAATCCAACTGTATGACTTGTATCAGCCATTTAGATATGAAAGAGAAAAAATCACCTAAGTAAACTAAGCATTCTTTTAATCTAAACCATGCTCTTTTAATCCAAAACTGAAAACATTAGAGCTCATTTATGTGCAGCTTGAGGTCAAATTCATTTGTATAACAAACGAAATTTTCCCATTGCTGTACTTGGTGATCTCAGAATGAATTTTATAGTGGACTACCAAATCATTTCATCTTTCAGTGAGGTCCACAGGTCCATCCTAATACTACTTTCCCAAGAGAAAGGAAGATCACAGTGCCTGCCTCTTTTTCAAATTAGTCAAACATGGTTGCTCAGTTCCTAGCTGGGGACTGACTGCACTTTTACGTGAGAAGGTGACAAAGCAGTTGGATTTTCTCTGCACCTCTGGAATGGCTAGGCTTAATGAACACAGCAATGCTGCTGTACTAACTCCCCTCTGCATCACTCTCAAAGCAGTTAATTCTTCAGTGTTCAAGCTACAACAGTTGCAGAGAACTTTACATAGCAACCTTGAAGTTCAAATAAATTCAGTGAAACTGGGAAGCTCAGCCAGAGACAAACAAAATTCCACCTACTTTGTGTCAAGTGCTTCCTATTGTTTGCTTCTAGGCCTTCAAAGGCACCAAGCCAATGAAACATTAACACCAGATACACCATAGCTTAGATTTAGACAATCTGAATCATTCCTCAAAGCATCTGCTATGATTTATTTATATTTTGTACATTATTAGTTAATTTCTGTCCCTTGAGTAAGCATTTAAATTAAATTTTTTAAAAAATGGCAATAGCCACTTCTGTCTGTCATATAACTGCCAAGGCAAAACTATCCAGGACTGAAACGATTTATTAATATTCCTGTTGGTTCTCTGATGCATCCAAGGTGACATACAGCGATCAAGTTCTAAGTTACAAAGAAAAAGACATTTAAATCAAAGCTGCAGGGCTGTATTCAGCAGCAGCAGACACTAAGCAGGACGTAGCTGAAACTGCCTGGTTAAGTCAAGATTTTTATTATGTGACAGTATTGACTGAAGAAAACAGCAAACCAACTCTGGTGTAGATCAATGAGCTTTTGCTAGGCTTTCACAAAATAAAAGACCTGCTGGATTCAAAAGTGAAATAATCAATTTTGTTACACTGAACATGTTGAAGATTGCAAGGAACAATTCCACAACCATCCACAGTAATAATAATCTAAAGGTACTGAAAAAGAGCCAGGTTTTATTATCAGACCTGAAATATTTGGTTTTGGAAGATACAAACACAGATGAGATAGAACTAATGTAAGGTCCTGACAGCAGCAGACAAGGTTATTCTGGGGGAAAAAAAAATCAGCAGAAAAATCACCATGTGAACAGCCCAAAATAGTAAGCAGAAGTGAATGGTTGAGATTATATGTATTAATTTTGATCACTTGTTGATCCTTTTTTTGAGCTAATTGTTTTATTTCTAAAAAGGGAAAATAAATTAATGGGGGAAAAAAAGTAACAGTAGATACTGGAGGGAACACACTGATTCCAGCCACATAATAAATATACTTATGCTTTTTTACCTGATTTATGTCATCTGATTTTGATGACTAATTAAAGTTAAACCTTTTACCAGAATTTATAAAAGATTTCCTTCTCTGTCTTTCTATCAGGATTAATTAGTTATAGAAATTATACCTACAAAAGTATAATTTAAAACAGATCCTTTCTCTTAAGGTTTGGTTTGGGGATTACATAGAACACAATTTCTTTCCTTTTCATTGAGTTATATTAACAGTTGAAAGCTTCAAGAACTCTTTGCAGCATGCTATTGGTGGTACTCTCAGGAATACCAGCTACAAATAATTCTACATCTGATTGGCTTTTCCTGTTCTTAAAACATCTGGAATTATATCTCTGGTTCTGGCACAAGACTGCACATATGGTCTGATGGAAACTTAAGGATTCATGGATCCTTAGTCCAGCAGTCAACTGGATAAACTGATGAGAAGGAGGATTGTCCAAAGTAATATGCAAAAAAAATTCACAACTAGTTTTTACTAAATATTACCTTCAATCAAACTACAATGAGGTTTACTTCAGTTAAATGAGGCTTAGTAAGGCTGTAAAATGCACTTCATCCTATCAAAAATAACCATAACCTCTTCCCTTGACAAATAGCTTCTGAAAGGCACCGAAACACACATAATTATAGGCTAAAAAACACTAAAAATATACTCCGTACCACACACGTGCAGCATAACAGCTTGATTTCATCATAACACTTAAATGCAATATTTTCCTGCACAGTATTATATTAATATGATAAAGAGCAGCCAGCCAAAAAATAGCTGAAGAGCTGCAAAGTGATTTCAGAAATTGAAAAGCAATTTCAAATGTTTGGTAAGCATTAACTTGCTCACTGTGCCCTATCAAAACCAGCTGCTAGCCCATAATTCTAACCTTTTCCCTTTCAAAAATACAAGGCCTTGAAATCCTATATTAATGAGAAATGAATATGGTAATTGAAAGAGTAAATGTAATTATAAAAGAAACCTCCCATCATCAAAACCTTCCTCTTATTACATCAGCCTATTCTACTAAGGAGCAATGTACAAATGTGTTCCCGTATCTGTGCTGATAACCAATAGGTTTCCTGAAATTTTAAAACATTCTTCTGTACCACTCAGTGACTGATCTCAATGAACATTCACTTCCTACAGCTGTAATTAATGGATGTAGGGATGCTAAGAGATATAGGCATCTTCAGAAAATACAGTGCCTGAGAATGGGTTTTACAACAGCAAACAAACTGAAGGGCACCTAAGTGCGTTAAAATAAAATGTTAAAAATTGTGTTGTCTCAGATACCACGTCTCCCCTACATTAAGATGTCTCCCTATAGTTCTGCATTAGACAACAACGTGAAAGTGAGATGCATTTTCAAAAATTCTTCCACATCTCAAGTCATTCCCTTAGGTCCAGACAACTGGCTCAGAGCATCTGAGGAGTGACTGAGGGAGCTGGGGTTGTTTAGCTTGGAGAAAAGAAGGCTCAGGGGAGCCCTTATTGCTCTTTACAACTACCTGTAACAAGGTGGGTGTCAATCTCTTCTCCCAAGATAGGACAAGAGAAAATGGCCTCAAGTTGTGCCAGGGGAGGTTTAGACTGGATGTTGGGAAAATTTTCTCCACCAAAAGGGTTGTCAAGAATTGGAACAGGCTGCTTAGGGAAGTGGTTGTGTCACCACCCCTGGAGGTATTTAAAAAACATTTACATGTGGTGCTTAGGGACACGGTTTAGCGGTGGACCTGGCAGTGCTGTGTTAATGGTTGGACTTGATGACCTCAAAGGTCCTTTCCAACGTAAGTGATTTTATAATTCTGTGATCAATGAGCAGGCTGCCACTCACCGGCCATACAAACAGCCTACAACACTCAGACTGGTAGGGCAAAATATGGACTTTGTGTCCTCCTCAACCTGAGGCATTTTGAATGTGTGCCTTTTAATTCCCTAGGAAGTGCTTTTACCACAAGCTGCAGTGCTAGACTAGAACAGGATACTGCTGCAGAAAGGAAAGATTCCATGTTGCCTGGAATATCTCTCAGCATCTATTTCACATACATACATAGTGTAAACAAAACCTGAGTAAGCATTTAAATGAAGAAACTTTCTTCAGCAGAAGAATGAAAGTGGAGAATGACTAAGGTAGAGATTACATTATGGAATAACTACCATACTACTACCCTGGTTTTTGAAAATGCTTCTGGATGTCTAGTCAATGTTCAGGCTCATTGATAGCCTAAGCCCCACTGCATTTTGCAAGAAACTAGGACTCCTATAAGGTTTAAATAACGTTGGAAAGCTCGGTCATCATTAAAAAACATACCAACTATTGTTTTAGCAACATTACAGTAGCATCAAGTATGTATAAAAATAATACTGGTTCAGAATTGTCCTTGGATAGAAAGCAAGTGTGCTGCCAAGATTAGACTAGAGAGAGGGGAATGTAATATCTTCAGAAAAAGGGGTACTTTTGTCTCCCCACCCCACTCCCAAGATTCATGTGTCTTGAAAATACCCATGCTGCATTCAGAAACTGCATTCAGGAGTTAATTTGTCTGCTTCTTCCTTTTTTTTTTTTTTTTTTTTCCTTTCTTTTTCCCCCCAATGGAAATAGGTGATATCGTAGTCTAAATGTACATAAGAGGGTTTTTTCAGCAGTAAATCAGATATTTAAGAATTCTTAAAAATAATCTCTCAGTTTCAATGCACTTTTAGTATGCAATGACAATATTGCTCCACCATAAGCCTTCATCCCCTTGCTGACACTCCCAGGCCCATGAAACCTCTTTTGTGGATACAGCTATTCAGAGAGGACAGCTTTTGTTGGCTTGTTTTCCATTGTCTGTGGGTGCAGTATGATAATACTGGTGGGAAAATACCTTCCAACAGCATATATTGTCCCCACACTAAAGGGTGCTTTTCCAACACAGCAGCAAGGAGCTGCTATAGCTGGAGTCAGAGTAAGGATGTGTACCTTTCTTTGTAAGGCTTTATGTTTCCACATGACAGTTCCCTTGGCACCTCTGGTCATCTTTAAGCACAGAGTTTGCTTGCATTGTGAAGACCTTCAAATATCCAGCAAGCAATAAATGTACCCCCAGCCATTCATATATAGCCATCTGGAAGAAACCATCTGAGACAGGAGAAACCTAGCCACCATTCTGCAAACATTCAGCTAAATACATAGTTTTGCTTTCAGCTCAGGAATAAAAAACTTTGTTCTGCACCTAAATACAAGTTATTGTGTAGCACTCTTACCCAAGAAATACCCTTCAGCATGTCTCTCAACTTTCATATCTCTGACTGGCATTCTTTGCAGTATGTAGGCTATGGGTGAAGCAGAGTGGATGCCAGTTAGTCTGTATAAACTCACTTTGGTGCTAGCACATCATTACACACTCTGCAAAGCACTTCAAGATGTCTGACTACTAGAAATGCACTGTAAGAAAATGAAGCTGTCATTGTCTGTAAATTTGCAAACTTCACTACTAAAGATCTCAACAATTAACAGCTCCATGCACTGCGATCTTAAAGAATCATTGATTCCGTAGACAAATAAAAAGACAAGAAACTTTCCAAATTATTAAGGCTTGAAGTAAAAAAAGATTAATTACATTTTATGCAAAGTTCACAAAACATTGTGTTAAAATACAAAACACAAAGCATTGTGTTAAAATACATGACAACAACAACTACCCTTACATTATTCCAGATGGGACTTCCCCGACTGTCCCTATGAGAAAACTTTCTCCACCCATTTTGGTTTTGTTTTCAACTGATAACATTCAACAAAGCAGGTCAGTATTCATAGCATGAGGTACATTGACACAGAGGCTGCATACAACCAATGCAGGCCAGCTGCAGGGCTGATGGAACAATTTATACGAAAGATTCTCTTTTGTCATTGGACATAGTGAAGTTGCAAAGTGGAAATGTTTGTAAAAGATATGGCAAACTGAAAAGTTGCTCTGTATTTTGATACTCCATATAGAATTCATAACTGGCACAGGTTCCAACAAATGATTATTCAATAATGAGTATCTTTTTACTGTCTAATACCATGAAGATGTCCCAATGCATTAAAAAGGAATAGCAGAAGAGGTGACATGCCAGACAGTGGCTTACTTTACAGTGATCTTTGAAGGTAAAAAGTAAATCATTCCCTCTTTGAACAGTATTGAAAGGGGTTTGAGCATTGCAATGTAGGGGATATTTAGCCCTTGTAAATTGCACATGAAAATAATTTTTGTAGCCATACTACACAACTCTCCCTTAATCTGTTTTCTTATGGCACTTCCATTTTATTCCAAACATACTTACACCTCTTAAAAGGGTGATGGCAAGAGCACAACTGTCCTAAGGGGCAAACGGCTTCCTAGTTGTAAATAATGAGCCTAGAACATGAGGAGCATGAGCAGAGGCAAACACTCCATCCTCTACTTTATTCCTCCTTTCTTCCACCTTTTCCCAATCAGCATTAAAGGACCGGTCTGTGCAGGGTGCTTTCTATCAAGATCTTGGGGGGAAAAAAAAAGAAAAAAAAGAAAAGAAAAGAAGAAATAAAAAGGGGTTGGGGGGATATTGGTACAAAGGACTTTCATAGTGCAAAACCAAGCAGAAAAAAAGCTGAGAAGAAAAAAACACACACCAGGACAGTTCTGGGAGGTGGCAAGAATCCGAGATCATCTCCCTGCCCTCAAATGGAGCTATAAGCAGAGGATAGGATTGCTTTTACTCCTCCTTCCTACCTCCAGTTCCCTTTTTCTCAGCCAAATATGCAGTGGGACTGACTTTCACTTTTCCTCTTTCCAAAAAAGATTAAGCCCTCTACATTACAGTCAAACAAATTCTAAATAAATTTCAAGTAATAAAGATCAAGAGGATCATATTAATCATCTTGTGTAACCTCCTACATGAGAAGCTGTAGCTTGTATCAAGAGTGTGCTTCTGAAGTGAATCGTCCCCATTTACCACTTTTGGAGCAATCACAGAACAGGCTTAGAGATGAAAAATGGAATAAAACAAAATACATACTCTAGGAACACATTCAATGGGCTCAAACCACTATTGGGTATTCATTCCAAGTAATCACACAGAGACAGGTTGAAATAACGCCCTGTTAAAGGATAACGTCAGTGCCAACCATTCTGTTCTGTTCCACACATCCATTCCTCTTGGGTCACACTATTTATACGCATAGACAAAACAGAGGAATAGTCAATGGCAATCCTCTTTTTCCAAGTACCTTTCTCAAGATATCTGCCATAATTTTTTGTTAGCAGTGGTTCTAAAAATGGGCAAAGGAAGGTGTAAAGAGCTAACATTTAATTTCATGAAGGAAATATTTTAATTGTGGAACAGTTTTGGTCTAAAATTATTAAGGTGTATAAATCTATATGACAAGTTAATACATTACAGTTATGTTCCATATGTAAAGAACAAAAGAAAATTCATTATTGCATTTAATTTATCAAACTTTTAATCAGAATGTCATTACTTAATCCTCCCTGCCTTATAACCATAAACAATAGCCTACTTCCTTGAACTTCGTGTTGCCGTAAGACCAAAAACAAATGCACAACTTCAAGAAAAAAAATTAATCCTTTTCTGTAATAGTCTAATGGAGTGTAAAAAGCTCTTGAAAGTCTACAAAGGCTAAAAACATGATTAACAGCTAGATATGCAACAAGTTTTCAGCAAGAAGATATGGGATGCTTCAGGTTTTGTTCTTGGGACATATTCAAATCTCTACTCTAAGGCACACAATTATTTAAAAGTAGTATCTCCAAGCAGGATACCCTCAAAATTGAGTAACACAGTCAGTAAACAAAAATAGCTTCTTAGATGTGTAACTGCTTCAGAGGTGACAATACAAGAATTTGGAATGGAGGAAAGGAAGGGAGATGTCTTAATTTGTGATGCCTGGTTATCCAGTCTTCTAGGAAAAGGGGCTTTTGCTAGCCACAATTTATTAACTAATTCTGAGACAGAGAATCACAAAAGTTTAAAAAGAATCTGTACTAGGATCTTAAAAAATAAAACCTTTCTATTATTCACTCTGAGTTGACTGAAAAATATGTGGGTTTTCTACATGAAAATAGTTGCTTCTGAAAAATCGTTCTGAAGAGCAAGTAGTAGCAGCAGACACTTCCAAATGTAGCTGGTTGACATCAACCTCAAAACTACTTACAGATTCATTTTTTTCTAAGGCAAATGACATTTTATCAACACTGGAATTTTAAATTATTTGGAGTTACCTTTCCCAATTAAAAAACGCCCCTTTTCTTATGGAATGAAGACTAGTGTTTCCCTGTTTCTAAAATTTTTTCGTTCACATCAGCATCTTCACCACATCCGTTTCTTCAGTAACATGACCACCCTATCCTCTCCACTCCTTATCTTTCTTTTTAAAGATGTTGACCTCTGCACTACCATTCATACCATCTCGTGATTTTGATTTCATACACATTTAAACAGAATCTGTCCGTTCCCATAAACAAAGTCTATGAGATTATGAGATTCAAGCATGAGAAGCTGCATCAGCAGATGGCTTCCAAAATGCTGTGCAGTTAAGTGTTATACTCTCATAGACTTCTAATCAAATAATATGACATACATTTAAGTTATGCAATTTTATGTACACCAAGATTTGAAAAGTGTAGTTAAATTGACATGCATTAATAATTCATGCAACATTTTCTCCCAGAAATTGTGAAAAAGTTACTTTTCTAATTAACATTATACCCACACCTTCTTTATGCCTTTCATGTGACTTTTGTTGAAATAGGTCTTACACTTAGCGGTCTACTTTTGCAAACATATTGCAACCTCATTTTGAAACACCTCAGTTTTATTTTACAAACACACATACACAGAGCTGTCAGGCTAGCACAGGTGAAAAAGCATAAAAGCAAAACAGAGACTCTATTTGTGTGTCTGTACATACATATATATGCTGGTACTAAAGCTTTGGACTCTAGTTATGTGATCTGATTCCCCATCAAATCAGCCAAAGAATTTAGATGAGTTTCATTTCTCTTGATTGTATGTGAATCCCTGTAATAACCACTGATATTAAATACACATAGAAATATGAAGCAAAGCTTCAACATTACATTAAAAACCAGACAGATAATACTGGTCGTGTGGCAGGAAGTTATGAAAACTAAACACTTGGCAAAGAATAACTTTTGTTCCAGTTCTTAGCTCTGTTCCCACATATCCCAGCAGAGCACTTGCTGTGGAACCCAGGGAGTGTCTAAATCAACTTCTCCAGCTTCTAGCAGAGAGATACCCTCTCCAAAACCCAGATTTGGGGCTGGCTTTCATGTATACTTTCGCAGAGTATCACTTCAGTTAATGTAGAGCTATTAGTCTAACAAATTTTTCAAAAAGTTTTCTAACTCAGGAAAGAAAGACTATCTCATGTTACACTATCCTATAACATCCACTAAAGAACTGAAGCAAAACAACTGTGAGGTTTTATGCTGTTCTTGCTGGAAATGCCAGATAACATAGCAATACGAAGCCGAACAGCTGCTGGACTCTCCTCATTTATTATAACTGCAGTGAGTATTAATCAGTATCTCAAAGCATTAACCAGTATTAATTAAAACAAATTTCAGATCACCTGGAAATTTGTAAAAGCCAACATGCAATTGATCAAAAATTATCTTTTAACATAGTACCTAAAGTTACATTTTTACCAGTCTCTAGAACAAGAAGGAAACTGAAGTCAAAGCTTTCTAAATGCACATGTTTTACAGAGGCACACTTAAGAAAAGCCTACAAATGGGAAACAGGTCCATGGCAGCAAATATCTGAACATTGCATTGAATGAACTAAGAGGTGAAAGAATTCATTTTCATGCCTCGGTAATAGAGTTAGCACTGATAAAAACAGAGTCAATTCTGAGAGCTCCCTATTATTCTCATTGAGGTAAAGCTTGCACTTTCCCTTTTTATTTCTATGTAGTGAAATCATTTTGGGTTTTCTCAGCTTATCTCCCAAGCCTTTTCTCTAGTTAAGTTCAGACCAAGTAGCATCCTGGAAAAACGACCTTTTGCGGCCCAGCCCAAACCATACTCTATTATACCAATCTGCTCTTGGTGAAACTGCTGAGAAAGCAGCATTCCTTACATATGGATTCCTGCCCTCAGCTCAGGGCTGGCACAAGGTATGGTCAAAAAGATAAGAAGAAAGGAGCACTCACTGAAACCTTAACATCAAGAATGATAATGTTCACCACAGCAGGTCATTTCTTTACCCAAGAAGTAAAGAATCTTATGTTTTCCAGATTTTAGTGGAGGAAAAAAGGAATTCTAATAAAGATTCAGGATAAAGAACATAGTGCCAAAAAATCCTATATGAAAAAGTCAGTTTATACAAGACCTTTCTTGTTAGAAATGAAAATCTGTGATATGCAACAGCCGATTGTTTCAAAAACCCTTCTCATCAGCTCTGTTTCCTAGATTATTATCCATGAAATTTAGTGGCTGAGTAACTAATGTTTTGAACCTTGAAGAGTTCTTTGGCCCAAGAATTTAAATAAGGGGGGGAGTGGGAATATCCATATTGCCAGAAGCAGCAGGAGGAAGCCATTACCGTTACTTACACAATCTATTCTCACTGAGAATGTTGCCCAATATAATTTACAAAATTTCTGTTGGAAATGCATTAGCAGCTGAACAGCAAGCAGCTTCTAAGGGATAAACAGAGAAAATAAATTAAAAACCTAGCTTCCAAGCTTCAAATGTTATTGAACGTCAGCTGCAATCCCTGCAGTCAGCAGTCTATAACCTTTTAAAGTCCAAAACCCACTTTTTTTAATGTGCACATTTCATCTGATTTTGGTTTAAGAAACCTTTTATGGATTCAGTTCAAATAAAGTGACAATTAGTTCAAATGCAAAAGTATCCTTCCACACAAATTAACAGCACAACATGTATGAACTGTTGATACAAATATACAAGGTATGCATGCATACACAGGTGTGTGTATATATATATATATACACACACACACACATATATGTGTATGCATTTACACGCATACAGAGCATAAAGTGTGATTTCCAGACTACATTTTATTTGGTAGTGAAACAGATTCCCTGCTAGCTGCACAGTACTCTCAAGTGCTTAGTTAAACTTTTTCATTGTTTCAGAATCTTTAATAGCCATTTGTGTTCTTTACATTTTAAAACAATAAAAAGGATAGAATGCATTTTCTCAGTATAAACACAATGTTTCTCCAATTCTTTTGTAAGTGGATCTCTCGGGTTTTTATTTCTATTTTAATTTTTATTGAAAGTTCTTTTGGCACAGAAGATCTGTACTCTGAGAGAATAAAAGCCTCACTCTGCCTTCTCACAGAAAACCTTCAAGAGGGTACTAGAATCAAGATACTCTTCAAGGTGGATCTCATGAGGTTTTCTACTAATCTCACCCTCGAGGGATAATGGTGCAAAAAGTAGTTGGAGGTTGCTGCTTGCCACCTCTGCCTTTCTGCGAACCCTACAGGGGCTGGACATCTTCTCTGCGCCAAGCTACTCGATCTTTTCCTTTAACCAGAAGGATCCTAGCACACAGCATCCTGCTCTAACATGACAATATGCCCTGTGTCATGCAAGGTTATATCTTACCCTTACAGTCTGTCTGTGGTTGGATTCTCTTGGTGTAACCTCAGAAAAGAGGGGGAATGCACTGTCTTACAAACTTGTAAATCTTGTAAAACAGTGGACCCCCCCTGGTTTGCCATACCAATATCCTGTCAGCTTATAATACTGCATTTCATTGCATTGTATGTACTATTGTGAATATAATAGCAGAATTAAACATTCATTACTGGTACGAGACTAATACCCTGAGAGATGTACAGATCATGCAGGTCATGGTTAAGAGTCCAACAAACAATTAGAGATAACAGAACAAGTTTTCCCACACTGGCCTGGCTGTTTGTGGCTATCTATTCAACTTGTATTTGTTCAGTTTTGTGCCAGCGGACAAGTATCCCATTAGCTGTGGTTCACACTAAGAATTTGTATTTACGTTCTATGAAACAGAAAAGCAACTCAATGTAAAGCAGCTAGCAGTCTCAGTTCACCTGTCCGTCACCACTGACCTGGGCCAGCAACCTGGAGACTACAGAGGGTATAAAGCTTCTGCGTTTTATCTCTAGACTGATCGAGTTTGTTACATCAGCACTATACATTGTACATTACATAATCAAAATCAAAGTATCATCCACACTGTATATATACAAAATATGAGACCTTTCATGAAATTGCTCTTTTAATAGAGGGATCAATGCCTTTCAGACACCATGTCATTTTGCTCTTTCATATGTTTTCATACATGTTGCCCCTTCTTTTGCATATTTCCATTTCTCCTCTTTGAAAAAATTTCCTTCATTACGTCATATATATTTGTTTAACCTACTGGCTGGTAGCTTTGCACAATGCTGTGGCTGCCTGCTCTTGACGACACACACAACAAGCCATTTCTTTTCGTGATGGGTTTAAGCAATCATACACTGGGATGCAACAAATGAACAGACTTAGAGATGAGAGAAATTGTACTGTAACACAGCTTAAAAGATTTTACCTACATCAGCTGACAAGTGTCTTTGGATTTGGTTAGTGAGATAGAAACTGCATGCTGACTGTACCTGTTACATGTCCTGCTGTTTTTTTGAAAGGTCTTTTAGGCATTTACTTAGAATTCTGTTTGGAGAAATACTAATAGAAGAATGGCAAATGCTTCTGACTTTTTCCTCTTTGAAGTTAGTGATGTTTCTTCGTAGCTTTTTAGCCTATTTGAGACAAAATACTGACAACGACTGCAGTACAAACAGCACGTGTGAGGTCAAATGCACCTTCTGTGCTGAAAGACAGACAGCTGACAGTAACTGCGGGCTAAAAGAGAGGCAAAGTCAGCATTCCCCCCTGCTGTATTCCATAACAACAATATGCACTCCTCTCTGTACTGGTTGCACTTTCTTCACATGGGAAGATGTAGGATTGTCAACAACTCCACTGATTCCCCACCCACCCCCCACCCCCAATCTACCTTCAGGCAACACAAAAAAGGGAACAAAACAAGAGTAATTTTCTTAATTTTCAGGAGCATGCAGGTAGGTGTTTTTCTTAGGTCACCCCATCCCCCATGCAGCCTAAGTCCTGTGTGGTCCTCAGTGATCACTGTGAATTTCTTTAGTACAGCCTCTATTTTGAGAGTAGGATCCCTTTGTATGATATTTTTACATGAGAGAGACTGATAGATTATCTGTAGACACATATTCTGCGAAACATTATTTAGACACCCTTTGAAAGAAATTATTTAGGTCAAGAGTACACAGATCACAATATGGCAGATTATAATACAATGGTGTGCAGAAAATAAGACAGGGCACAGAAAATGGGAACTTGTTACCAGAAACAAATGAAAGCTGCTTCAGGAGAAAAGCTGTCTAGCTGGATGGTGAGAAGTAGGAGAAAGAAGTCCTGCGTCCTTCCACAACAACAACAGAACACAGTTTTGCAGCACACTAAATGTGTTGCCCAGGCTGCATACGAACCAGTCCTGTACCTGACCATACCTTTCTGTGATGATCACCTGATTATTATCTCTTGAGACTAGTACAACCCTGAGGAAAACAGGCCTTGACTGTCAAATAAAAGTTCAAACACAGTCCACGTTTCTCCCCAAGATCATTCTGTGAAAGCAATACACAATACTGAATAAGCAAGATCAGTCCAGATCACCAACTAAGTTGGTATCTGACATACAATAGGGGTTTAGAACAGAAATGTATCAGTTACATGTGCACAATGGAGGACTATTCCACATGCATTACAGTTTCTGCTGTCATAATGTAAAAGATGGTATAGGCAGGACTGATGACATCAACAGGCATTTAGCTTATGAGTCCCACCTTGCTAAGTAAAAAGCCAAAATATCCTCTGGGATTTTTGAGGTCTTAAGGCTTTCAAAAATCGATTACTTCTTTACCAGCCCGTACAATATCTTTTTCTGCACGGCCTACGTTAGGCATCTCAGTACATACATAATGCCATTAGACAAGGGCAGAAATCATAGCTACATCATGGTTAATCTCTGGCCTTATACTTCCATACAGGTTAACAGAAAGCATCTCATTTTAGCTACTTTCCCTCCACAGCTTTTAAACAGAACTGAAAAACCCAGTCATTACGCTAGAAGATGCCATGAGGTTAGGCAGACAAGCAAATAATTAGAATTGAAGTCAGTGCTACGCAGGCTAGAAGGAAGCAGGAATAGAAGAATAAGAGCTCTCAGCACTCTGAAACTCCAATACTTCTCCTAGCAGGATGTTAAGCAGCTTTGATTTTCTTCACTGCCAGTCCCCTTCCTGTAAAAGCTTCTAACTGCTGCTTGAAAATGATCCTGTTCGCCCCTACCAGCTATCAGCCTAAGTCTACATTGCTCATAAGGGTCTGGCTTAAGCAGCTCTGTAGAAACAAGAACCCAATTCAGTGAGTGAAAACCCCTCATCTCCCATTGATTAAAGAAGAGATGAGGAAATTATTATTATGGAATAGGCATTCAGCAGTGCCTGAATCCCACATGCAGACTGCACCCGAACTGCAGCTCTTGCTTCAACAGGTAATAATTAACTAGTGTTGCTGATCTCAGTTGTATGAAACAAGGTCTCAGGATCTGGCCTTAAAACTGGGAGGAATCATCTACCAGGTATTTTATGCATGACAGATAATCAGAAGGCTTGACTTGCAGCTCATTTGTACTGAATTACTCCTGTAAATAGCATAAGCATATGCTGATCCTACAGATAAAATGTTTAAACTGAACTCTTGGTAAATCTGGGAGAACACTACCAAGAATACAGGATATTTGGATGATGTCTTACAGAATCACAGGTAAGTACCGGATTTGCTGTATAGCCTCGTACTTTTAACGAGAGAAGCCAATGTCAGCAGGAAAGGTGTTCCTAGGAAGTCTTATAGCTAAATCTTTCCAAAGCTCTTGAGCTTTCAACAGTAAAATACAACCAAGAGTGCAGAAAAAACAAGGATTTAGCATTAATTTAGATGCTCAAATCAGATCCTTGAAGTTGTTCCCAATATTTCAGAGCCAATTTATTAGGACCATAAACATTTTGTGAATCCCTGTTTCACACTCTAAGGATCAAAACCAACCATTTACTTCTTTTGAACAAATGACTTACCAGCTGTACAACTAAATGCAGACATAAATAAGGCAAAGAATTTATGCAGTAAGGTGTGGCAGACCCTATACATAGAAGATTATTCATTTAATGGATTGGAAAACAGAGCAGAAAATAGGCTATTCTACATTAATAGACATTACAAACTTGGAAGCATATGCAATAAATACATTGTTCGTTTACCTAAATGACTGTAGCTAACTGGAGTGTAAAGACCAGAAGATATTCAGTTCTCAAGTCAGTGATCTCACTGCCAAAATACAAGCC